>NC_142692.1:33008692-33191192 GCF_029641045.1 Salvia hispanica
CGCTGTAATAGTTTTTAATTTCATGGGGAAGTTGTAGTTCAGTAGTCACAGGTCAATCTCTGGGCAGTAAAATGTGAAAGGAGACTAATATTATATGTTTTGTAACTTGCTTTTATATACTATCCTTTTGGCAGATTAAATATTTTCGCGAATTCCAGGGAAAATGCTTTTTCATACCTCAACAATTTATCGTCTCTGTATTTCATAATCTATTTAGGCTTAATTAGTAAATTTGCTTCGACTTGTAGTGATTTTATCACACTTAATTGTATCAATTCCATCCCAACTTTTTTAACTTATCAATTTATACTACTAATCTTTTCAACTTGATCAATTTTATCTTGGAATATGACTACATAAGTTGAATTGAGATGTCACGCGTAAGAGAATAACCAATTTTTTTGCTAAAAGAATTGTACTCCAATAATACAAATAGTTCACTCTAATTTTTAGTACTACAGTACTTTTCATGAACAATTATCTATAAACTGATTGATAAAAGTCATATACGAAAGAACAGGAAAATTGATAAGTTAAAAAACGTGGGATATAATTGACAGGTTTCAAGATAAAATCTCAAAAGTTCAGGATAAATTCAATCATTAACCCATCTATTTATAGAAACTTTGATCTGGACTATCATAACAATGTACTACAAAAAACTCTTCAATATTAATGTCATAAAATGATAACAAAATAGAGATTTTCTGCTAACGCCTGTCTTTAACAATAAAAAGTATGTCATGATACGAGTTTAAGTAACTTAAGCTACTTCAAAATGAACCAGAATAATACTTCCCCTGATGTAAAAGGGGATGATGAATCTACCTCACTGAATAACTTAGCTATGTTCAGGAAAAATCAGAGTCAATTTTCCTTTCAATCCTAAACAATTATGTGGACAACCATCAGTTTTTCGCGACAGCCTCTTCGCTAGGAGCGTCCATTCCATCTGGAATTTTGCCTGGGAAATTAGTTTTTGAGGAACTTGTAGCGGCCATGCTGCAACAAGAAATTAAATAAGAATAAGAACACTAAACCATAAGGGAGAAATCCATGTTCCAGATATAGTAGTAGTACTAATCTTGTGTACCTTCTATCCACAAACACCATCGATCGAAGTTCGCAATTGTTGAATCTGCACATGTAAATCAGTTTTGCCTTCTTTAGTCAGTGTTGTGCAATCTCTAATCACTATAGTTAAAAACTCCAGTTTCTTTCCTTATAAACAATATCATGCTCTGAAGGAAATTCTCTGTGTCCCGGATATATAGGTCATGAACGTTCTCATGTAGATATAAGAATCATTATGGAAAAGATATAATGCAACTGAACTTCCTATGTTACCTTTACATGAAAATGATATAGTTGTAGACACCAAAATTGAACACTAGACCATAAATTTGGGACATATCATATACAGATATTTTTGTTTTCATCGAGGGAACTTAGATAAAATCATATGTATACACTAGACCACACCGAAGAAATTATTTTGTTGTTTTGAGAACACAGCAACAGATCTATATCACATTTCCCCTCCCCAAGGGAAAAAAACCCCACAGAAACGGTTGGGAAATATAGTTGGAAGACCTTTTTGCAATAACCAATCAGTTATGTATTATTGAACTAGAAATGGTGGCTTAAAAGAGTGAAGAAAAAAAGACTTACGGTTTACAGATCTCTTCCTTCACGGGAGGCTGGCAGTCATTTCCAAATGCAGAAAGGGTATGAATCAAGAATCCACTGTGTGTTACAACAGCTATCTCAGACTCCTCTCGCATCCACAACCTGTTGCACAATATTAGAGGATTAAGAATATAGTCGTACACCTTTCTCATTCATTTAGAAACATGAATTAGTCCTGGAAATTTGGTTGAGAATCAAAAAGTTTACCAGTTCAAGAACTTTTGGCCCCTCTCAGCTAGGTCTTCATCAGCTTCTCTAACATCCAGAGTCCAGAGAGTGTCCTCATCAGTTTCTATCTGAGGATAAGCAGAAGGTATAAATGATGAGTGACATGATATAAAAGAAAACATGGGATAATCATTTGTTTTAGCTCTATTCACGACGAAACAAAACAAGGAACGTTTACTTGCCAATGAAAAATCAATAGCAGGAAAAAGAGGCTTGTACTCAGTTATGCTCCTTCTCTTATCACACCAGTGAACTCCCTGCATTGTTTACCATACAAGATGAGAAGATTAATGTGGCATGTTCTGCATTGTTTTACTCTCAAAATCTTGGCCAGATATCTTGGAATACTCAGAAAAGAAGTATTTTTTAAATGAAATTAGTTTTTCAAATGTTCAGTGCATTTCAAACTACAATTATAAGCGAGGAAGACAGTGGCTGCGCTAAATAGTGCACTAGATTAGTTAGGAGATAGTAAATCTTTGACCCATTGATATAAGATTATATGTTGGGAGATCTATTCATTTTTCTCAAGAAATCTTGACATGCAGCTCAATATTTTTCATTATATTTGAGACAATAAAAATGAAATTATGTAACTATTTTCTTTTTCTAGAATATAAAATGGTTTGAGCCCCAGCGGTTGCTAGAGCCCCCTTACAGCCATTATCAAGTCCATTGCAAAAATGGGTATTTTTCTAAATCGAAGTATCCTGTACTTACATTCTGCAATAGAATAATATTCAAGAGATGACAAACAAACTTAAAAAACAAAATAATGTGTACTGGCAGGAGTTGCAGTGGCCAATATCACACTGGATAGCAAGAAAAAAGAAGAATAAGACTAGGGTATCATTTTATATCTCTGAGACATCGAATAGTGTAGTGAGTCATTGCATACCAAATGCTCTCGACAAAGTTCCATTGCCACGAACGGCGGGGCATTTAGACTTGAAATTGCTGGACGATTACTCTTCCCAGCATTTTCTGTCATTAGAGGAGCTGCATTGATGCCATCATCAAAGCCGGCTCCGCCAAAAACCCCAACAGCTGTTTGCATAGTCCTGCAATCAACTTCAGTATCAGTGACTAAATAAAACAGCCAACAGCTAGAATTGTTTAAATTTGTCTGTCAGTGTCAGCTACCATGACTCAATAAAGATCAACACTTCCTACTGTACTGGTTCTTAACCAATAACCACTCAAAGGTCTTATTTTCATCATTGATCAAAAGAAACGAGAAAAAACGCCTTCCAGAATATGAAAAGTTACTCACTAGATCATACAATTCTGGGACCCCTATTCAGAAACAAGACTATGACGAGAGTTTCACATTAGTATAAAGTATAAGAGGCCGGAGAAGAAACAGAACTTCAGCACACTCACCTTAATAAAGGGGAAACAACTACTAATTCAATCTTCTTTGAAAGACCTGTGGAATGAACATGCTTCCGAAGATTGTCTACCTGTACAGTGTTTGTGAAAATTCATTTTTGGTTACTTTTCTCTTGTTAAGAAAAGAAAACGTAACAATGAATATGGCCAAGACCTTCCCACTTAATAAGTATGAAAGTTTCCTCAGATGGTTAAAAAACTTAAACACAAAAGTAAACAGTTTCTCATTACTAGCACATTCATTCCAATTTGCGTACTAGCACAAAACCTGGATGAAATTCCAAATTCAGATAACACACAGTAGCATGATATGGCATCAATGATCAATTATTACCTGTTGCCAGCCAAGTGGGGTTAGTGCTGCATCAAAAAGCTCTGGGGACATGTATGCACTGTGGTCCTTTTCTCCAGCCACATTATGGAAACCTTGGGCATGTCTCACCTACATGTAAGAATATGAAGTTAATAAAATAAGATTAGTCTCTCTAAAGTCCAAGATATATCTTAATGGGAACAACAAGAGAAGGGGATCACCAACCAAGTGGATAGTCTTGCAACGGTGCAAAGGATACATGCCTTGGCCTCTTACAGCATCCATATCTATGATTATTAGGAAACCATATGAATAAAGATAAAAAATAGAGTATCTTTTCCAGAACCTTTTTATAGTGAGAACAGAGTGAGCATTCCAGAGATGTTATTTGACAATGGTGATACGCGAAACTGAAGAGTAGATAAGATACAATGACAGCTCCAAACAGACTTGATCCTGATTTCGCTACTAGATAAATTTTCTCACGTTATCAAATAAATAAGGAGTGAGGATGAGGCAAAAAGGTGATGAAAGCATATTTACACTTTGAAATAGTAGTAATTGATTATAAGTGAACCTACAGAATGTGGAGAGATTCTTCTCAAACACAAGCAGAAATCTACCAAAAACAGAGAGGAAAGAAAGCAGGAAGATGCCCGTATACCTGGGAGATATGGAATTTGCGTTGCAGAAATAGGGAAGGAAAAAAAATAATGCACGAAAATCTTAAAAGATCTCACTTTTTAAAATTAATCTATGTCCTCTTGTGTCTTTGAAATGTTTAATATCAAAATGGTATGGCTTAAGCCTCCATGACTATTTCAAGTATTAGACATTAACATTTTCTTACTTGGGAGCTAAAATATTGAGCTGTTCATTATGCAGTGGGATTTTAATGCAGCCTTAATTAAGAGTCAAGGTAAAAGGATGATGACTAATTTCTATATCAAGATTGAAGTCATAATAATTACTATATATTTATTACAAGATGAAAAAACAGTTGTCTGAAAGAGTGCAATGCAATCAAGATCGTTGAGGCACCTTATAGTGCCTGCTTAAGAGATAATCACATAAACAACAAAGGCAACGGAAATCAAAGTAACCCCTCATATGAGCAAATATTCATTCATCATATAAGAAAATAAAATTAGGAATAACCAAATTTGAAGAGAAGTGATTCCATCAAAGTCATGTTTGGCAGACCATCTCTAGAGAGTTTATGAAGAGATAACACAAATCCTTCGTACTTGGACTCACAGCATAACAGAACAACGAATACAAAAGATGCCGCGTTTCCAAGTTGCATCCAATTGCAATAATCAAAAGCAAACTGAGATATCTCAAATATTAAATGAGATTCGGGATATGGAGAATCCATTAAGAATACCGTCTTATTGCTTAATAATTCAAGGTTTATCCCCCCTCATGATCTTATTCCATATAACTCTGTAATATAGTAGTATTCCTTATCCTAATGTTCTTATCTACGAGCATCGGAGACAGAAGAATCACATAAGATTAACCAATCAACTCAATTTCAAATAAGCTAATCACTACCATGCTTCTTCCACCTCTAGCCTCACAACAATCGGAGCATTTATACATCAGATTGGCCGTGTTCTCAAATCTGAGAAGCACTTGGAAATGACAATTGAATCACAAAAGTCAAAAACAATAGAGTGAGAGAGGTACCGGAGAGAGAGGATGAAGCGAGAATTGGAGGTGAGGAGGAGGAGGAGCAAGGGCGGTGTTTGTTTTGGATTGTGTTTGTGAAGTGAGAAGGGAAAAGAGGAATGGTGAAAAAACAGTGGGAAAATGTATGATTTATAAATGTGGGAGAAGAAGGGGGGATGTATCTAATTGTATCTATAATTCCTCCTCCTATTGCCAAGGTGGTACTCATTAATGTCTGCTTTGTTTTGATTTCTTTTTTCAGTTATTTCCTCTCTCTCGCTGTTTGGCAGATGATAAAAAACTACTTTCATTGTTTACGTAGCCACCCACGTGTTAGCGCTCCACCCGTGATTTCACAACAATGAATACGACGCATCATACAAATCTTAATTTACACTCTCATCAACAGTAGAAATAAATTTAAAACTATTACCTCCACCGTCCCAAATATAATTAACATATTTCTTTACATATAAAAATTCAGAAATTGAGGTGTTAAAAATTAAACACAAGAAAATAAATCAATAAAGTAATTGAGAAGATAGAATTTTTGTAAAAAATACAAACGACTCCAAAATCTACGAAAGTAAAATGATTCTTACCAACAATGGGGAAACATATCAAATCCTAACAACTACCAAAAATAAATCAAATCCTAACAACTAGTATAACTATAAATCATAAAATAAGCTAAATATAGAAATTATAAATTATCAACTCACTCCCAAAATAAACTAAAAGTCTAGGTTCTTATCATCTTATTTATTAAATGTATGTGATATTGTTATTTTAATTGGCTTGAATTGGATCTTATTTATTAAATGTATGTGATATTGTTATTTTAATTGGCTTGAATTGGAATTGTCCAGCTTATATTTTGTTTCATCTATTCAAAAAGGCCTTGATATTGTTTTCATTGAAAACTTTAGCGTGAAATAACTTCTCAAGAAAAAACGTAACAAATAGAAGAGGGAAAATATTATGGTCGTCGTCTCGTCTCCCAATTTTATAAATTAACCAAAATAATGGTGAGTTTTTGTTTTTGTTTTTTTTTCACAACCACCTACTATAAAAATATTAGTACATGAAATTGTACCACATATATCAACCGAGAAATATTAGAGTAACTGTAAAAAAAATCGAATTTAATAGTAATTCATCAAAATGGATTTTGATATATTGAGGAACGAATAAAAATATAACCCAACTATTTATAGTTGGAAGAATAGGTTAAAGTATAAATGCCCAGTTAAGCCCAAAGATGCAGAAATATTCGTTGCACGATTCCATCCATCCAAATTAGTTGCAAATTCCAAAGAAGATATTATTTTGTACGATTTTAGGTACAGAAGAATATTCAACTGCCAAATCCGAATCTAGCTATTGCATAAATAATTGGGCTATATGTACTTGATTTGATGCAATCACGAGTAATTAAAAATTGATAAAGTTCTCCATGCTTCCACTTGAGAGCATCCCCATCGGTGCTCTTAACTAAGAGCACGGAAGTGGGCTCGGACCCACATTTACTACTTGTCCTTAGCTAAGAGCACAACACACACATCCGTGCTCTTAGCTAAGGACAAGCTCAAGGGTCCCACCATTCTATTATTCAATTTAAATAAAAACATTTCCACAATATTAAAATGCATTAAAAATATCCCAAATACTATTACAAATTACAAAATAATTAAAAATTACATAATTAAAATCCTAAAAATTAAAAATTACACTACTTGTTGCCGAATTTCGCCCAAATGTGATTGATTAGATCTTTTTGTAGCTCAGTGTGGGCTCTTGTATCGCGCATTGTGTGTCTTCTTTCCATCCTCTCGTTCACCGTCGTATGCACACCTCGGCGTGGGGGAGACCTCGCGGTTGAGCTCCCGGCTTCATCCTCGTCGTAAAAGTTAGCCGCCATCGGTCTTTCGTCAGCTATAATCATGTTGTGCAAGATAATACACGTGTACATGATGTCGGCGATATTCTTAATGTACCAAAGCCGAGAAGGGGACTTCACAATGTTGAATCGGCCTTGAAGGACACCAAAAGCTCTTTCGACGTCTTTCCGAGCAGACTTTTGACGCTGCGCAAAAAGAATCCGTCTTTGCTCTTGTGGATTGCTGAACGACTTCACAAAAGTCGACCACCTTGGGTAGATACCATCGACGAGATAGTAACCCATGTGGTATGCATTTCCGTTGACGGTGAAGTCGATCGCTGGTGCTACACCATTCAAAACATCATCGAAGAGTGGTGAAGAATATAACACGTTCAAGTCGTTGTTGGATCCGGCAACACCGAAATATGCATGCCAAATCCATAGGCGGTAGTCGGCGACCGCTTCAAGGATAAGCATTGGGCCGCCACCTTTGTGGCCGCTTAAGTGTTGCCCCCTCCAAGCAGTCGGACAATTCTTCCACTTCCAATGCATGCAGTCAATGCTGCCTAGCATACCGGAAAAACTGTGGACTGTTTCGTGAAGACGAAGCAACCGTTGACAATCGTCGGTGGTGGGTGCTCGAAGGAATTCTTCGCCGAAAGCAGAACGAACGTCGTCGCAAAAATTCTTGAGGCATAGGATTCCAGTTGACTCACCGACATGCAAATACTCGTCGAAGAGGTCAGCCGTTTGCCCAGTAGCAAGTTGTCGGATGGCACAAGTACACTTTTGCAACGCCGTGAGACTTTGCCGACCGGTTGCGTCTGCACCTTCTTGAAAATATTCAACGCGGGTGGACAATGTGTTGACAATACGCATAAACAATCGTTTTGACATGTGAAAACGGCGCCGAAAGTAATCTTGTGGATACCGCGGCTGGTCGGAAAAATAGTCGGCAAAGAGCCTTTCATGGGCTCCCTCTCGATCACGAGGGATGTAGCGACGTTTTGCTCTAGTTGGTTGAGGAGGAGGGGCGTTGGCGGCGACATAGGCGGCACGATATTGTTCATAATATTCTTGTTCTTCGCGCTCCGCTTACGCAATGAGATTGGTGATATCCATTTTTGAATTTTTTAGAGAGTTTGGGTGAGAGAGGAAGATGTAGATGATTTAGTATGAAAAAGTATGAATGAGAGATAATTTGATGTGAAAAGTGGATGATGAATGTGTATTTATAGATGATTTTGGGATTAACAAAAATTCACAAAAATCCAAAAAAAACGTCTATAAACGGCTCTATTTTTTTGGGAATCCAATTTTTTTTTTTATTTTTTGGTATTATTTTAAATTATTTATGAATTTTTTTTAAAAAATAATTAAAAGTCGAATTTGCCAACGGCTATGCCGTTGGCCAATAAGAAGACGCCACGTATGGCTGCTCAGCGGCACGGACGTGCTCTTAGCTAAGAGCAGCGCCGTGCCGCTGGCACGAACGGACAGCTCGCAGCGGCGGACGGACGAGCTCGTGCTCAGCGGCACGGACGGACGGACAACAAAACTCCACCGCTGCGGATGCTCTAATGTCCCAAAAAGCAATTTTATACACAGCCCACATTTTATTTACTTGAGAAAGTTTGACGCATCAATGACGAATCAAGGAGTTAAATATTGTGGAGTAGGAAAAAATGATAAATAGGAGTACTAGTATAATACCAAAAAATATTTTTTTCAAAATACATTACAATTTACATAATACAACTATCGTTTTATATTTTGCACGGACTTTTCAAAAGAAGAACATATTACAACAAAAAGCATATAAAAACTTATTTTTAGAAGTTTCGAACAAAATTATGAAATATATAACTCAATAAATTCCAGAAAATATAAATAGATAACCGCTAGAAATTTTTATTAAATTAATATTTAATATACATAAGATAAATAAACTCCAATGCTAAACCAAATTTTTTTATCTACCTCTCTACTAAATTATAACTGTCTCAATAAATTAGGTTCCAAAACTAAAAATTAACACTAGTATTATTAATCTAGCCATATGTACCAAAATACAAAAAAAACATGAATAAAAGAGTATGACTTAAAAAGTGGACTGGACTGCAGAATGATTGAAAAATATAGTCCGGTTTGATTTCAATAATAAAAAAATAACTACATATAATATAAGCCCAACAATATAAAAGTCCTGGTGGCCCATTAGAACTGATCTGCAGCAATTGTAAGGCAATATGGAGAAACAAAATAACGCTTGGGGTGGAGGTTGAGGCGCGACACTGAAGAGGTCGGAAGCCGTATTACAACGCTGGAGCCAACAGTATGGTCGGCCGACCCCCTCGACTCCTCCTAGATTCGACACTGGTTGAACAGAGTTTATTAATTATCCTTATGTAATGGCTTGTCTACTGTTTTAGTTAATGTTTTTTAACAAAAAAAAAAAAAAAAGCAGCTCTAAGCCTTCTTGAAAACATGAGTCAAAACACATAACTACATAGAAGCTATTTTACTTGTTGATAAGAACACTTTGTGCAATGTGTAGAATAAATTGAGGGTTTAATTAGTAGTCTGTGTTATGAAAGGTAACTGAAAAATTATACTACGTACCATGTTTATACTATCATTCTTGTCTTTCTAAATTTGTAGCCCACCACAAATTATACTACTACCATATTTATACTATGATTCTTATCTTTCTATATTTGTACTCCACCACATTCATAGATAGAGCCTCACTCTAAGAAATGTGAAGGAACTAGGTTGAAAAAAAAAAGTAGTGAAATGTAAGTCTTATTTTTATATTTTTATAGTAATAAAGTATAGGTGGGACTTATCTTACGTAGTCAAAATGAAATGAAATATGTAATGATAGACAACTCAAAATGACAAATTGAGATATTTAATGACACACAAAAGGAGTGTCAATCATGAAAAACTTCGTCACGCGGTATCTTATCCCATGCTAACAAAATCAAGAATAAAACTGGGGCTCCTCAAAAACGATTTGAGAATGCTGTGCCTCTCAAGTTGAGTAAATAGCCAAAAGTTGTTTGGCTCTCAAAATGCAGTTGCAGACAAGGTGAGTAGTGGTCGCATCACAATGAAATATAACATGCTGTTTTAGGACAAACACAGCCTTTTCCATGGCCACAAATATTAATGTCCCAAAATTACATGCTTGTTCCCAATAATTCCTTTTTTTCAAGAGATTGTTTCATTTTCTGAAATGAATTTTGCCTGCTACAAATTTCTTCTCATTTTTGTATATTTGGATAGATTTGATTGTATGCCTCACAATGGAGATAATCCTTTGGACCTTCATATCTATACTTTGTGAAATGTGTGTTCCCCTCTATCATGATTATTACACTATAAGTTGAAAGACAAAACTCAATAATATAGTAGTGTCACTTCATGACAACTAGGGGGAATTGAATCTAGTATTTCTTATCAATCAATTCATGCCTCCCAATTAATCATTGAAGACTTATTCGTACAACAATCCAATTGGAATTTCATAAAATTTTATATTTTTAATACAATAACTTTATACATTCAGTGCGTCCTCTCATTTATTTAGTTTAATCCAAAAACAAAGAAGTCATGACAGGCTGAATCAGAAAAGGGAAAATATTGCTCCCATATAGATATTTTTTCATGTGTATGATACAACTTTTTTTAATAAAATTCTTGCATGATTTCTAATAAATGTATGTTAGTACTTTGCACAAGCAAGAAATGTGGGGCCCAACCCCTCACTTCTCCCATGTATATATACACACCTTGAGTGATAGATTTCTCCTCATATATGTTATTTTTCCCATATTCTTCTCCCTATTGCCTTTTCACTTAACAATACAAAATCATAACTACCTCACTTGATCACTAGCTTTCCTCCCCAATTTCTTCCATCATTCTCTCCAAATCCAATTTCAATATATATGTACATACTAGAGTAAGCTATGTGCAACCTCAAACCAACTCCTCTTCCCTCCTACACGAATATCTCGAACCTTACCACAAGCACGATGGATCTTCACGAAGACGATCAAGAACTCCACAGATGGCCAACAGCATCAGAGGTTAGTTTCTTGACTTAGTATGCTACAATTGAACAACAAACAACATTGTTTGATCAATTTTTTTTGAAATTAGGTGATTGAAGAAATGAAAGCCATGGGGAAAATAGCGGGACCCACAATGGTGACAGGGCTGATTTTATACTTCAGAAGCATGATCTCAATGCTCTTCCTCGGCTACCTCGGCGACCTTGAGCTCGCCGGCGGTGCTCTCGCCGTCGCCATCGCCAACATCACCGGATACGCAGTCGTATCCGGATTGGCTATGGGGATGGAGCCTATTTGTGCCCAAGCATACGGCGCCGATCAAATGAAGCTCCTCGGCCTCACTCTCCACCGCACCGTGGCTCTCCTCCTCGCCGCCTCCGTCCCCATCGCCGCCGTGTGGCTCAACGTGAAGTACATCCTCCTCTGGTGCAACCAGGACGAGGAGATCTCCGCCGTCGCCGGGAATTTTGTGGCGTTCGCGATTCCCGATCTCTTCTTCCTAAGCTTCCTCCATCCTCTCCGGATTTTCATGAGATCGCAGGGGGTGACGGTGCCGGTGATGGCGCTGTCATTCCTCGCGATTCTCCTGCACATTCCGGCGAATTTTGTGCTGGTTAATTTTTTGAATCTCGGCGTCGCCGGAGTGGCGCTGGCGACGGCGATCACCGATTTTAACCTAGTTTTGTTCCTGTGCCTATTTCTGCGAATTTCGGGGGAATTCGATAGATCGTGGGTTAATCCGACGGCGGAGTGCCTGCGTGGCTGGTCGGCGCTGATCGGGCTGGCGGTGCCGGCGTGCGTGTCCGTGTGCTTGGAGTGGTGGTGGTACGAGCTCATGATCGTGCTCTGCGGGATGCTGCCGAACCCTAGGGCGACGCTCTCGTCGATGGGGATTCTGATGCAGACGACGTCGTTCATGTACGTCTTCCCCTCGGCTTTAAGCCTCGGCGTGGCGACGCGCGTTGGAAACGAGCTCGGCGCGGGGCGGCCGGCGCGTGCGCGCGTGGCGACGATCGCGGCGCTGATCTGCGCGGCGGCGATGGGGGCGGCGGCGGTGGTGTTCGCGACGGCGGTGAGGGAGAGGTGGGGGAGGCTGTTCACGGAGGACGGGGAGATATTGGAGCTGACGGCGGCGGCGCTGCCGATAGCGGGGCTGTGCGAGCTGGGGAACTGCCCGCAGACGGCGGCGGGAGGGGTTCTGCGGGGGAGCGCGCGGCCCGGGGTGGGGGCGAGGGTGAATCTGGGGTCGTTCTACCTGGTGGGGATGCCGGCGGCGTTTGTGATGGGGTTTGGGATGGGGATGGGGTTCAGGGGGCTGTGGATGGGGCTGCTGGCGGCGCAGGTCAGCTGCGCGGCGGCGATGGTGGCGGTGCTGTGGAGGACGGATTGGAGGGAGGAGATGGAGAGAGGGAGAGAAGTCCGAAAAAGGGATAATGTTTGTGATGATGGAGGTATTTATAGGATAGAGAATGAGACGTTGAAGCTTCAAAATCACCCTCTCATTCTTCTTGTGTGCTGATCATAAAATCATAATCATTGCTTTTCAATGATTCAATCTTCCAATTCGTCACCTTATTTATGGACATGTCACTATAAAACACAAACTTTAATAGGAGTATTATTTTTGTAATACACAATAATATAGTAGAATTTTTATTTATCATGTCATGACATGATCCATTGTATTGATGCAAAATCGGGTTACCTTTCAATGTTTATGTTTCTATTTGTATAATGTATTAGCATAATAATATCAGGATTATTATTATATTGACATGCCATTTGTACAAAAGATCAACCCATTTTAAGATGGAAATGTATAGTGTAAACGAATCAAACACTGTAATTTTTCTTCTTCTTATAATTATCACTTACTATGCTAGATAAAGAGTACAAATTGCTTAAAAATAACTGTCACTTTTATTTGTTCAATAGAAGATATACTTCAACACAAAATTGACGTCATTTTCCAATGAAAATAGCATAAAGAAAAAGGTTGTAACTAAAAATGTCCTTAGTATCTGATTTATTTTGACGTATTTATTTGTAAAGCAAAATTAAATCTATTTGCTAATTATTATAGAGTAAATCAGTAAACGTAATTTATAGTATCAAATTCAAAGCGAGACAAAAAAAAAAAATGGGAAAACGATACAACTACAAGGCTCCCAAAAGAGAATGTAAAATTAAAAAACCTTAAGAAATAAAATTTAAAAATTATAGGGCCCAACCGGGTTCGAACCGGTGACCTATTGATCTGCAGTCAATTGCTCTACCACTGAGCTATGGACCCATGATGTTCAATATGTGAATAATTAGTTATTATTAGTAAAATATTGGAAAAGAGTCGAATTTCCAAATTCATTCCTCTTTCGAATTTTGCTTTTACTAAGGCTAATTTCACTTCATATATATGGGTTGAATGATAGAGATTTGGGAAAAATGGATACGTATGCAATCATATATTGCTGCTGACTATATAGTTATGTAATCAAATATTTGAGGAGTAAGCAATTAAACTATGTGATAAGACTAATTCAAAGCATAAGGTTCATGGTCAAATATGCCAAAATATATGTTGCCCAATTATCATGGGCGCAGTGCCGTATTGCTTTTTAATAGGAGAAGATAATGATTATTTAGAATAGATAAAAAAAAAGGTCCCCTCTTTAGGGTTTTACTTCTAGAAATATATATTGGACCATTTTTTATTGGACGAGGATGGATTTGTGCTTGAGAATTGAGATATTTCTTAACTATGATTACGGTTGTTTGTATGAATTTACTTTCAAACTCCCAATAGCAGATTTAAAAAACATTACTTATGAAGTTTGATATAACGAAGAAGGTCAAAAAAGTGTGGTAGCTGGAGCTAATAATAAATGGCGGATGAAGAATGAAATTGAACCCCAACTCTTTAGCGTTAGGGCAGAGTTGCATGCTACATGGGGTTTTCGGCAGCTCCAATGCTGAATTTAATGAAGTTTTCCAACCTTATAGACCGACTTTAGAATTGATCAACTCCCGACTCTACCTAAATCCGCCATTGTGAGCTCAATATACTCCTAAGCTACTTTTAAGTGTCATGACCATGACGTACCAAAAAGTAAAATAAAATGGCGATATAAATGAAACGGATGATCCCAATAGTTATAGAAAAAAATAGATACGCCTAATACATCGAGAATTATAATTCAGGGCAAAATTGGTAGGAAAAAAATTAGAGCAAAATCAGAATTGCTCGGATTCTTCATTGCGTCCAAACCCCACCATTTTCTAGATCCGTCATTGTGTAGAACCAACTATTTGCTAGCACAGTTAAAGCAACAAGTAGTTATTCAACACAGTTTAGATCCGTCACAGGGTACGCCCCAACTATTCCTAGCACAGTTAGAGCAAGAAGTAGCTATTCAACACATAAACTGTGTTGTTGAGATGCGTAAAGAAGTGATTATCTCAAGAAAAAAAAATCTATAGTAAGACTTTATGTGCCTTAATTAGTGGCTTAGTCACTTCTACTTGCCTTTGAAGCAAGAAAGGAAGACAATAAATACTCATTTCTATAAAAAGTGTTTTTGACTTATCTCCAATTCATAACAGAAACACCAAACAATTCCAAACTAAGACAAAAGAAGAGTCAAGAGAGTTACCAACACAAAATAGTTGTTCTAGGAAGCCATAAACATCATGGAAGTTTGCTTCATTCAAAATGGGATGAGCTGATGATGATTGATCAGTCCACCTCCACTATAAGTACATGCCAAAGTCACACAGTAGGCAAGATTATGTTGAGACACAAGCAAGCTAGGAGAGAAGACTTTCTTGAAAGTAGAAAAAACTCAAAATGACTTCCACCTTTCATGTTTGAACACATTACCAAGTTCCTAACTATCATATCTAAAGCTATAGTAGCATTTGGCTGGAGTGAGACGACGCTAATTAAGTACAATGCTCTAGTTTGGAGGGATCGAGTTGTGAATTTCGTGAAAGAGATAGTCAAAAAACACAAGTATTAATAATGTTACTATATATGTGTATGTTGTAGTTGTAGTTGTAGTAGTAGAGTAGTAGTTTTACTTGAACGGCCAGAGAATGAATTTTGAAAGACGTCGTGCAAAGAATATATGCTGAAAACAACTGAAAGAACTCTTGGATTCCGCTCCTTCGATTTTCAACTTCTGAATCTGCCAGTGTAGAAAGGTGGAGCAGTTATCCAAATTCTAGAAGGTTTAATTTAGCCTCATATCCTGATTAAATTCATACATACCTGCTACAAAAAATTATAAATTTGGACAATTAAAAGAGTTTTTGGCACAAAAGATTTTTCAAGTCTACAAGGACAAATGGACAATAGTGGTACACAAATAAATCAATGGGCTTTGCATGGGCTTATGTAAGTCAGCAGTTAACTACCATGGACAATATCTATGGACTTTCGAAAACAAATGGGCTTATATAAGTCAAGTGTTAATTGCCATTACTAAAACAACTTGCTATTTTATTTTATTTACTCCATAGATATTTCATATATTCATAATTAAAAAATTTATTTAATTGTTTATTTTATTAAATAATTAAACTTTGCAATTCACTAAATCATTACTTTCACATTTCGTTATAAAAGTAATATATAAAGTGACAATTTTTTCTACAATTTTCTTTCACATTCTTAAAATCCACTAAATTTGACAATTAAGTATAAAATTTACAATTTTATTATCCTTTAAAATATTTGAAAGTGAAAGTTATTAATACTATGATACTGACGCGACACTATTATAAAGAAGCAACATAAAGGGTGCTCTAACTTAAATTAAATTTTATTATTTTAAATACAGGGAGTAATTCAATTTATGAGAGAATTACATTAAATTTTTATGGTAGGAAACCAAATTATTTTAAATGAAAAAATAATTGTTGGGGACATGACAGCGCACATTAGCTAAAGCGGTGCATGTTTTTTAAAGCAGAAACTGTAGCAGCATTCATTTATCATATTTTTCGTCTCCCTCCATTCCTCTGTTGCCTACACGCAAAATATTTTCCTCTGAAAATCAAGTTTCTCTCTCTAACTTCAATTAAAGCTGTTACTTTCCCTCTATTTTTCTTTCCATTTCAGCTCGGTTGCGTCTTAGGGTTTCCAATTCCGGCTAAGGAAGTGTTATTAAGCTGCATTTGATCCACCACTACTTTCTCATTGCATCGCAACTCCTATTCCTGCGCTGTTCTGGATGCGATTTGGACGGGATAAATGGCTTCGATTCGGAGAACTTTATCGCCGTATAACGATCGATCGCACCAGAACGGAGCCAATACTCCATTTTCGCCGCAATCGCCGTCGCAGAAGCAGTTTCCGCAAGGAAAAACGACTTTCTCTCCGGTTCGTAGATTCGTTGCCGGAGTCTTCTTCCGGAAGCACCAGACTCGGAAGAATTTTCAGTTTTCCTGGAATAAATCGCTTCTTCGGTGCTTCATGTGTTTCTTCTTAGGGTTTTTGCTCGGCATGGCGCCGTTCAATAGCGATTTTAGTGAATTACGGCAAGGGGATTTGAGGAAGAGCGATTTCTCGATCGAATGGAAGCCGGAGGTGGTGAGTGTTCAGAAGAGTGCGGGCGATTTAGCTTCTATTGAGAAGTTAAAGGAGAATGATCTGTTGGTCGGTGCTGTTGAATTAGGAGTGGTTGATAAAACGGATATGAAGAAGGTTTTGGATTTTGTGGCAGGCAAACAATTGATTGTGGTGAGTCCAACTTATAGCAGGGCTATTCAGGCATACTATTTGAATAGGTTAGGGCAGGTCTTGAGACTGGTCAAACCGCCAGTTTTGTGGATTGTGGTAGAGATGAACGAAGCATCCGTGGAGACTGCTGAGATGTTGAGGAATATGGGCATTATGTATAGACATTTGGTTTGTAAGAAAAATAATACAGATGTAAAGGATAGGGGTGTGCACCAGCGGAATACTGCACTTGAACATATAGAGAGGCATAGGCTCGACGGGTTGGTGTATTTTGCTGATGATGATAATATTTACTCGCTTGAGCTATTTGAGAGCATGAGAGAAATCAGGTTGGATATTATTACAAGCTGCATTTTTACCTGCTTTTCACAATTATATGGTCTTACCTGAAAATATCTGTTCTTTCCACTATAGGTAATCATAGTATAGGAATATGCTTATGAGGTTAATATCCACACACTCTTATACTGTATAAAAACGTACAAGAAGAGTCTGAACTCTAAAGTTTGATTTAGAGTTCAGCTATCTGAGAACATTTTTTTTGTTACAAAACAATGGCGCTTTAGGACGATTAAGCTATTACATAATGCAGTCTTCTTTACTATGCAACTTACTCATTGTTCTGACCTTTGTTTTGCATTCTCATAGTATTCTATGCTTTCTAGGCATATTATATAAATATATAAGGGGCTGTATTCTGTTTGTTATGATCCTTGACTCTGTTAATGTGAGTTTGAATGTGTAGGATCTAGTTGTGAACTGCAACTAAATATGTCGGTTGAAGTTCCTTTTATGCTGTTCCATGACCGATGTGTTTGGGCTGATCACTTTCTGATTATAAGTTTTAGTTAAATGAATGTGGTTCATTTCTTGAATTTGTGTAATTTTAGTTAAAATGTATAAAATCTAATCAATGATAGAACTGTACCTTTGCTTTGGAACAGTTAGGTTAGATGGTTTTCAACCAATTTTCATTTTCTTTTTGATAACTTATGGATCTCAGAAAACTTTGGATTGTGGCATAAGCAGTCACTTTAAATATTAATTTAGTTTTTATGCTGAAATTTGGAATGGGGAAACCAGTTACTTATCATCTCTTTCATCTTCATAGTCATGTCTTTCCCTGACTTTGCAGTTATTGGCTTAATGAGCAATATCTAAGACTATGTCACTCTCCTCGTGTATAAGCAATGAGGTTAAGTTTAGGACTGGGATAAACTGAATTGGAGTATATAGTTACTAGTACTACAGAAGCTCCTCTATTTAAGAGTGACCAAATCTATGTTTTGGTACCCAAATATTTTGTTGTAGTTTACCTATAATTATTTGGCAGATGAATATATTCATCCTAAGGTGATTGATTTCTCTTCTGCAATCACTTACTATTACGTTAGTTATTATATACGTATTGACAGTCTAATTCGCTTGCCTGGAAATGGTTATGCATGTTTTTATTTGCTAAGTAATTGAGAATTGGTTAACTCGAGCTATCAATACTGCCACTTCATGGTGTATCATAGCTTAGATAGTCTTGTCCCATTCCATTTGGAAGCAGATAAGCTTGAAGCAATAGTGGGTTAGGCTCAAATGTGAAAACAAGCCCTTCCAAAGTATGTGAAATATGAACGTGTACTTCCATACTTTGCTTCCTAGCTGTTAGTCCCTTTTCCTTTGTATTGTTTTAAAAGAAAAGTTCTGATATGTTTAAAAAACAATAAGTGTTTGTTTTAAGATAGTTTCCCCAAGGCTGAAGTGCGTTTAAAAGAAAAGTTCTGATATGTTTAAAAAACAATAAGTACTTGTTTTATGATATTTTCCCAGCAAGTAATGGGGTTGTTTTGACATCTTATAATGAGTTTGGTATCCACATGAAAAGATGTACTCCCTCCGTCCCGGATAATTCGTCTCAGTTTTCCATTTCGGTCCGTCCCACATAATTTGTCCCATTTCACTTTTACCATTTTTGGTAGTGGACCCCATATTCCACTAATACATTCCTACTCACATTTTATTATAAAACTAATATATAAAGGTAGGACCCACATTCCACTAACTTTCTCAACCCACTTGTCATTACAATTCTTAAAAACCGTGCCCGGTCAAAGTGACCCGAATTATCCGAGACGGAGGGAGTATCTGTTTCTTGATTGTTTGGAAATGTAAAATGATTGTTAAACAAAACTTACAAATAGATAACTTGAGCTAAGAAACAGAAAGTTTCCCTTTGGAATTAAAGACATATTGCCTATTGTTTTATTTTGTATTGTGTGTGCGTGTGGGTGTGTGGATTTCTGATTCTTTTTGTCTGACCATGGAAAACATGATAGCTGGTGTTAGATCTTATTGTCTGACCATGACCAAGCTTTGAATCTCACTATATATCAATCGATCTCTCTGCTATAGCATGAGAATGCTTTCTCTTCATTTCTTATAAACCATCTGTTGTCTTGGTTCTATTCAGTCGTTTTGGTACTTGGCCCGTTGGCATGCTGGCCCAAAGCAAAAATAAAGCAATACTGGAAGGCCCTGTCTGTAATGGAAGTCAAGTAATAGGATGGCACACAAATGAGAAGAGTAAAAGACTCCGGAGATTCCATGTGGATATGGCTGGTTTTGCCTTCAATAGTAGTATATTGTGGGATCCCAAGAGATGGCATCGACCAACTTCAGGTCCTATCAGGCAGTTAGACACAGTAAAAGAGGGTTTCCAAGTGAGTATCATTTCATTCATATGTGCTGTCATTTTTTAAATCATATCCTACTCAAACATAATTCAAATTCTATTTGGAAAATTTGTTACTTCTTTCCAGGAGACAACTTTCATAGAACAGATTGTGGAAGATGAGAGTCAGATGGAAGGTATTCCTCTAGGTTGTAACAGGATAATGAATTGGCACCTTCATCTAGAAGCGCATGAACTTGCTTATCCTAAGGGCTGGGTACTGCCGAAGAATCTTGATGTAGTTATTCCTTCCAAGTGATATAATTTGTTCCAATGGGATTACACGTCTCATGTTTGATCTTTGAGGTATGCTTTATGTCCTAAGATTATTTTGTTTTGGTCCATGACCATGAGATGTACTTTGATTCCCAAGCTTGTTTACATTTTTATCCATATGAGTTAATCTATAAATCCTAAGAAATGGTAAATGTACTTGATCTTTGCCAAAAAAGTCTGGTCATGCATGCATATGCCTAAGCTGCTAACTGATACTACTACTCTGTGCTGTTCAAATTGATTATTAATATTTGTATGCAATCGCTGTTTCCCACCTTCAAGAACCTAGGAAAAGTTTCCCTAGGATAAGTGGGTGGTTTTGGCTCGGGGAAAACTAATACTAACATGAACCAATCTCTCAGATATTTTATGGATACTAGCTAAAGGTACTGCATCTCTAGATTTTTAATGTGTAGTTTATGAGTATTTATTTGTAATGAAAAATCATAATTGTACAGCACTACTAGGATAATATTGGGACTATGTAACTACCAACAAATTTTTGAAACCTTGATGAATATGAAGAACACTATTGTTTTGGTTATAAAGTGTGTACGCTTTATTAGAACAAAGTATGCCAATGTTCTCACCGGTAGCTCGTTTCTTTCTTTTATAGTAACATAATTATTGAGTTATGGAAATCCTTCTGAACCACTAACATTAGTCTATCCTATAGTCTTCTGCTTGCTAACACTAGTTTATACTGTTGCAGGTGCATTATCTGTTGGAGGTGATTGCTGACTTGATGAAGCCAAATCAATTCGGCACGTCCCCATTTTAAAGCAGGAGACTTGCCCTCCAAAGGAGACTCGTAACGGGAACTGCAACAGCGCCTACTTCCATTTATAATTTTTTCTTACCTTTGAGAACTCTCTGCTGAAACAACACTCATTTTTGTGGTATAGCTTCTATACGTATTAAGAGGGCCTGTCGGGGGAGGATGCACGGTGTTGTGGGTGTGTGAAATAGGAGTTGGTGATTGCAGTAATATAGGAATAGCCTCACATGAGGTGACAGTTTCTTTGTCCATATTGTCTGTAGCCCTTTTTATGGTGTTTTAATACCAGTCATAGAGGAATTTTCGTTTTATTTATAGGAGAAGACTCAGTTTACCTTCAAGATAATAGATGAAAGCCATTTACCATATGATGAAATTACTTGTTACTCTCCATACCATCAATAAAATTGAGTCATTTCTTTTATTTTATTTTTTGTCTGTTACATATTTTATTACTTTTCATACTTTATACTTAATTTACTTATCTACTTGGTTTTTATCTTACTTTTTTCTTTTTTTATTTACATCACTAAATAGTTGTTCTTAATATTGGTGCTCAATTGATACACTTTAATTCACTAAATAGTTGTTCTTAATATTGGTGCTCAATTGATACACTTTAATTATACTGGGGCAAAGGAAGTGGCCACTTTTGCAGTTACACGAGTTTTAATATATAACTGATAAAATATAAGAAAAAAATAAACAAGAGAAAGTGAGTTTTAATATATAACTGATAAAATATAAGAAAAAAATAAACAAGAGAAAGTGAATAAAGAATTGTTAATGGAAAATAAGATTTATCTAAATTAAAAATTAAATTTATCTATTGACTAAAGTCTAGTTTTGATCCCTTACATTTTGTCCTAAAATTCCTTTTGATCTCATACATTAACCTTTTGGGTCCTAGCATATTATTTTGGTATATTTTTGGTCCCAAACAAGGTCACAAACTTAATATATGGGATCCGAAAAGAATTTTGTGGAAAATATGCCAGACCAAAATTAGACTTTAGTCCTAGATTATAATTAAGTTATTAAATTGATCAAACATTTTAACTATTAACTTTAACAGAAAATGGTTATTTTGAACCAAAATAATATGTTTGTGACCAAAATTTACCAAAATAATATGTTAGGAACCAAAAAGTCACGGAATGTATGAGATAAAAAAATAAATTTAGAATAAATATAAGGGAACAAATTGGACTTTAGTTATTTATCCATTTTATGAAAAGTACTAATATTAAATTAAGGTTAATTTTGTATAAAAGAAAAATAGAATAATTAATTGGTGAGGTGGAGAGTTCGTAAAATTGACGCAGAGTTAACCAACTCCCAACACTAGAATCAATTGAATCGTCGGAAATCATGGAGACTTGGGATCCGACAACGAAATCGACGCTGACGCAGATCCCACTGCTGTCGGTGAAGGCCGGGCCGCGCGACGGCGCCGCGTGGACGCAGCGGCTGAAGGAGGAGTACAAGGCGCTGATCGCGTACACCGCCATGAACAAATCCAAGGACAACGACTGGTTCAGGATCTCCGCCGCCAACCCGGAGGGCACCCGCTGGACCGGCAAGTGCTGGTACATCCACAATTTGCTCAAATACGAGTTCGATTTGCAATTCGATATTCCCGTTACTTATCCCGCCACCGCCCCTGAACTCGAATTGCCCCAACTCGACGGCAAAACCCAAAAGGTTTCATTTTTACTTATGCCTTTGTTTAGTGTGTGTTTGGGTGCGTGTTTCTCTCTCTTCCTATTTTTTGTTGATTTTGTTGCTTTGTGCGTTGTGTAGATGTATAGAGGAGGGAAGATATGCCTGACAGTGCATTTCAAGCCGCTGTGGGCTAAAAATTGGTAAATTTTCTATTTTGTTTTAATTCAATTTCTTGTTTTATTCTGAGTTTCTTGTGAATGGTGATGACTGATGAGTGAGATAACTGTTATGCTGTTTGCATGGTCTTGTTTGGTCTACAAAACATGTTCTTATGAAATGGAAATTATGGAAAACTTGATTGGGAGTGCTTCAAATGTGGTTTAGTTTGAGTTTTCTTGCGAATTGTAATGAGTCAGATAACTTTTTAATGGAAATTATGGAAAACTTGATTAGGAGTGATTTAAATGTGTTCTAACCTGTGAATGAGATAACTATTGATACTGTTTGTAAGGTCTTGTTTGGTCTATGAAACGTGTTTTTTTATGGAAATTATGTGAAACTTGATTGGGAGTGCATCAAATGTGGATGTGTATTATCATCATAGATTTCTGATTATAAACGAACTGTGAAATTTCCAGTTTGATACTTATTGTAAAGCTTTTTCCCGTTGATACTGTGATGCCTCATATGTTAAGGCTCCTAACGATGGTTATAACTTTCTGAGAGGACTGAAGCATATTAGATGGCTTAAGGGGAGAGGATTAAAGGTGTTACTAAGATGATTATGGGAATAGATACGGATTTAGTTGTTGGATATCCATTCAGCTCTGGTATTATGGCGGTATGCTAGTGAAAAGGTTTACAAAGTTCCAACTCTATTGATGTATCATATATGGAAAGCCAATTAGCCAAGTCATTAGCAATGATGTCATTGCAATTTTTTATCCACAATGTTATACGTATGTTTCACAATTTAATCACCAACTAGCTTTTATGTCAGTCTCTTTTACGCAGAGGAATATCCAATGCTCAATCCAACCCCCAATCTCAATTCTGATAACTATTGTTCATTGAACATTGGTTTCTGTCTAGTGAATGCTCTTATACTGACCCACAAGCTCAACCATCGATGAAAATTGGTTTCTGCTGAAAATATTTTTGAACCACTAGACTGAAACTTTTGCTGGTAGTTTCTTTTTAGTTATTTCTTTGTTTTTCGCTTTCCAACGAAGACATACTTCAATGTTTGTCTTGATCAGTTCAATTTGTACACAGACTGTGAGTGGCTATTCTGACTCCACTTTGTTTTTGTTCGAATTTCCCAGTCCTAGGTTTGGCATAGCACATGCGCTTTGCTTGGGCCTTGCACCATGGCTTGCTGCAGAGATTCCTATTCTTGTTGATTCTGGAATGGTCAAGCACAAAGATGATACGGCCGCATCCAGTGAGTCCTCTGATGTGAAGGCTGTTTGAGTGCTAACTAATCAATCGTTAACGAATTATACAGCCTAGTAGGAACATAACTTTATGAGAATTCAAATCGTAGAGTGTCTGGTTTTTGTCCGGGATATTTAAACCTCTTGAAATGGATGTTTTTGACTTATTTCGTTGTTGCTTATTCCATGCTGAGTTTAAACTCTACACAGAATCTAATAATTTGTAATACATGTTACTGAGTCTTCAATCCATTTTTCTGGTATTTATTGCTCTGTTGAGAGTCGTGTGATTGCATGATTATGGATCTAATTATTGGAAATGACCCTAAAACTGCTAATTTGTAGCACATGTTCCTGATTTATTGGTCTCTGACTAATGTTTAAGGTATGGAGCAATCCATAATTTGACCAAATTTCATGTTTTTATAGTAATTTTCCCATTTTAAAGGTTTGTATTCATTGCATCATTTGTTACGTTATCAGCAAATTAAAATCATATAAATGGATACATATTCTAAATAACTGTGCTATAGTTTTTGTAAACATCTCCATCATTTTGGGAGCTTTTTGTAAGAAGGAAAAATACACTAATCAATCCCAACTTGCATAAAAGAAAGAAAAGTCTAATAAAATGGATGAATTTTATTAAAAGCTTCCTAGTACTACAAAAAATGGTGCTTGTGCAAATCTTGTAGTGAGTAAACACAAGAATGAATCTTGTTAGAAATTAGGCCCAGCTGCCAAAATCTCCTCAGTCAGTTTGTTGTCTGCTCCAATCTTGTAATTCACAAACCCTTCAAAATTCTTCTTGAACAGACCTCCCAACTTGAGCAATGTCTCCTTGTATGCCTTCTTATCACTCCACTGCAAAACCACACATACATTAATCTCATCACAACTTACCTCCCTCTCTATCTCTCTCAACGACGTACCGTGTTAACCGGATCAAGGATTTCCGAAGGCACTCCCTCAACCTGAGTTGGGATTTCAAACCCGAACACATCTGTCTTCGTGAAGTTTGCTCTTAGGAGGGCACCCGAGTGTATGCTGTTAATCATCTTCCTCGTGTAAGCCAGCTTGAGCCGGCTTCCTGACCCGTAGCTGCACGTGCAGTTCTAACGTTATGCATCATTATCAACGATAAGCAGAAAAATATAATTTCTTATAGTCGAAAAATAACTTCATCTAGCAATTAGTCTTCATTCGCGTAGATTTACTAAGGGCTAAAGATAATTTCAAAAAAAGCCTCGTACCTTCCGCCCGACCACCCAGTGTTGACAAGCCAGCCAGTCGCCCCGTGCTTCTTCATCTTCTCGGCCAACATTGCCGCGTACTTGGTCGGGTGAAGCATGATGAACGCTGCCCCGAAGCATGCTGAGAATGTGGCTGTAGGCTCCTTTATACCATCCTCTGTTCCAGCCACCTGCATTATTCTCCCCAAATTCATACTACCACCCTTTTACACATCGATCCGAAAAATGTAATGCCAAACTCACCAGAGCCGTATAACCACTGATGAAGTGATACATCGTCTGCGACATGCTCAGCTTGCTCACCGGTGGGAGCACACCAAATGCGTCACACGCCAAAAGAATCACGTTCTTGGGGTGAGGCCCCACGCACGGGATCATGGCATTAGGTATGTATTCTATGGGGTATGCTGCTCTAGTGTTTTCTGCAAAGCAATAAAATTTAATAGTTATGGTTTGAATACATCCATGTATATCATATTCACATGATTATTTACCTGTAACAGATTTATCTGAATAGTCAACCTCTCTAGTGTGCTCCTCAAACACAACATTCTCCAGCACTGCATAACACCATCAAGGAATCTACTTCAACATCTCAAAAATGTAAAATAAAACTTTAAAACAACCAACTTTTCTGACCAGTTCCAAACTTGATTGCATTCCAAATATCAGGCTCTTTCTCTCTGGACAAGTCAATGCACTTTGCATAGCAACCACCCTCTATGTTCGACACACCATCCTCGCTCCAGCAATGCTCGTCGTCTCCTATCAAGAACCTGTTGTGGTCCGTTGAAAGAGTCGTCTTCCCAGTCCCTAAAACATGAAAACATACACACAATCAGCTTATTGGTAGATATACACATGGCTAATTGCATGTAAAATCACGAAGTTTCAGAATTCGCAATCGTCCCATGATTTTTTTTTCTCTAGATAAATGCGCGCATACATGTAAATTTTGGTAACGTTGATGAATAGTGACAAAAACATATATTAATGTGATATCATAGATTACTAAATGACATCGTTTCGAGGCTAAGAAACTAAAAAAATAGTATAAAATAAAATAAAGGATTAATTGCTTGTAAATAAAAAAGTATGGTCAAGCCTGATATAAATTTGCTCAGACGGACAATTGAAATTTGATAAAACTTGGTGATTTGTCATTCAATTTGAACCCAATAATGCACGTACTATACCTGATAACCCGAAGAACAGGGCTACGTCTCCGTCTTTCCCCATATTACAGCCCGAATGCAGGGAGAGGATATGGCGCTTCGGCATCAGATAATGCATGAGACTAAAGAGGCCTTTCTTCATCTCCCCAGCATACTGAGTGCCAAGAATCACCATCTCCTTCCTAGACAGATTGATGTCGATGCTGGTCGATGAAGTCATGTAGTGCGTGTAGCGGTTGCATGGGAACTGGCCCGCGTTGTAGATGGTGAAGTCGGGGGTCCCGAAGGTGTCTAGCTCATCGGGAGTCGGCCGGATGCACCTGAGTTTTTTTATCACAAGGTAAGTGAGTGAATTTTGTTGGTTTGGTAAAAGTTTGAATTGAGTTATGATTTGGTTACATGTTGTGCATGAAGAGTGAGTGATAGGCTCTTGCTGAGACGATTCGGACTTTGATGCGATTTTTTGGATCCCAGTTCAGGAATTGATCGTTCACGAACACCTCAACAAATATTCAAATTTACTTCAACAAATCCATATCAATTTCTTATAAGGTATAAACATCAGATCAAAAAATTTGATAAGTATAAGAGGTAATTACGGGTTTTAATCTATGCAAAACTAGATTTAAATAGAGAAACTCAAAACAATATCATGCGTAGGACATTTTTAGGTCATTGTTGGTCTATATTTAGGTCATTCTTACAAAGGATGACCTAAAATGATACATTAAACCCAAATCTTATAATATGACATAAAACTGCTTATTTATGATCTTCCGTGTTTTTGGTTAATTATTGACTATTAGATCATCTAATCCTAAGCCCAAGATTTGGGCTGCATGCATTCTTATTTTGATAATCTCCTTTGTAATTACTACTAGTATATTAATTCTATCTCAATTTTTTTACTTATAAATCCATTTGTATCAATCTAATCAATTATTTTACTTTGTTGGTTACAAAACACTAATATAAAAATGAGTTTGTTGTACCTTTTCCAAAGAGCATAAGTAATCCACAGCTCTTTCTCTATTAACCAAGAAACTGTGCTCATCCATCTCAATATTGGGTGAACCCCTATAACATAAAAATGATTTGCCAATAATATATATAAATCAAACCTAAAAAAATCATTTATTTCCAAATAAAAGATAGCAAATAAATAAATAGAAGACTTACTTTCCCCACCAAAGATCTTGAACCGTAGTTTCATCTTTCACAATACGTTTATCTCTTGGTGAACGCCCAGTCTTGGCTCCCGACAAAGTCGCTAAAGCTCCACTTGATGTGATGAAAGATCCCTTTTCAAACTTTATAGCTTGCTCATAAAGTTCTAATTAATCATGTATATCTTGGTTAGTTTTGAGCTAATTGTCAAATAATTGCTAAAATGGATCGATTGATTCTCTCTCAATTGGTTGGATCGTAGATACGATGATTTACTATGCATATTGCATACCAAGTCTTTGGTACAACTCAATAATGAAGTTTTTCTCGCTTCTAACATAGTGGGCCGGGCAATTAGCTCAGTAGAAGAGCGTGCCGAGTCCATTTGTATGCAATAAATATACTGTAGCAAGTATGGCTTTGTGATAAATATCTTATTCTGATGTAAATCAAGGTTTAGGTTTAGTCTTCATCGTCGACCGGTCCTTCCGTGCAATTTAGTGATAAAAAATAATTTAAGTCAATTCACTATTTAGTGAGTCTTCTTTTGTCAATTTATTTTATCAAGATTTAGTCTTCGGATCAATTTCGAAGAGCTGTGCTTGCCAATTCTCATCTGTGTTATATAATATGGATTAATAAAAATAATCTAAGCTAATTCAGTATGATTAATTTTGAATTTATTTGATCATCTCCAAATTTAATTATAAGTTTTGTTAATTTAGAGGAATATTTATTTAAATTACCGGCAGGGGAGAGATTGTATAGGATGTGAGTGGACTTGAGAGCGCTGTCGCTAATATTCAAGTTTGTGGGGACCACGTGGTGGTGGCTGTGGTGCTTCGGATGCGCCACCGCCGCCTGCGGTGTCTCTACCTTTTTCGTCGCCGATGGGTCTCCCTTCACCACCTTCGGCCCCGTCTCCCGCGTCAGCGACGCCAACGACGCGCTTCAATTCATAAATCACCCCAAAATAAATCACATTATAATAAACTGATCATAAACCCACTAAAAAACTACTTTATTGGTATATATCAGCCACTCACTCTTTTAAAAGAGTGGTTATTCACAAATATTTGGATGAGACATAATCATTAGTAAGTCGACGTCGGATAAGAATGAGATTTTCAACACTTTGATATATCATCCCCAAATAAATAACATCATAATAAACATATCACAAAAATAAAACTACTTTTTGTAGAAATGGATACCGGAGATGTTATCCTAGATAAGACCGAATATTATCAAGTCGATATGGGATAAGATTTGGATTTTCAAGAATGTTAAAATTGGATCGCGCACCTGATCGACTGCAGCTGCTGTTTTTGGCGGTCGTCGTCAGAGAAAGCGGCGGCGGCAGAGGCCTTGGGGGTGGTCGGGACGGACGACTTCTTCTTCTGAAGCGAATGCAATTCATCGAGCGTACAAGCCTTCACTGGTGGCCCGCTGTCGTCGTGGCAGATCTCGTCGCTCTTCTTCGTCTGGATCTTCGGCAAGGTGTTGCCGTTGCCGTTGCCTTTGCCGCCATTTGTCGCCATTGATTCGAAGGAATTTGAAGGTAGAAGAGTGGTTTTTGAGTGAAAGCATGCAAATAATTTTTGAGATGTAAAGCCAGAATTTTATAAATAAAAAAACAAATGAGTCAAAGTTAGTTAGTATGTGAGATTTTCACTCTTTATAGTTTTGCAAATGCTGTTTGAGCATATGACCGCGTCCAATTTGTTATCAAAATTAATGATAGATCAAAATTATGTAAGAATAAATCAACCCCGTCCATAAACTATCAACTAAAAATGGAAAACTAAAAAAATTAGTGTGTGCGCTGTGCCAGTGTGCCCTATTTCGTATAACTGGTCCTAATAACAATTATAAAATGGAAGGAAATTTGTCGGAATTATCACAAGTTATGGTCAAATTATGATTATGGTTCATATACGTTGACTTACATTTTTTTTGACATAACATATTGAGGGTTATAGTGATTCATATGGTTGATATTAATTTTGATTTCAAATATATGAAATGACTAATTTAATTTAAATATAAATTCAAAGCATCAATTCAATTTTAATTTAAGTGATTTTAAACTTAAAATAAAAACTAGTAATTTATTTTACTACTATAATTTTTAATATTAGATGTTTTACCAATATAAAAAAGTGATAGGAATTTTATTTTATTAGATAATAGTAGAAAAAAAAGCTTTGTATATCTTAATATAGAATCAATGGAGTTTATTTTATTTGTAGCCATATTAATTAATATGTAACATATATAAAATGATGTTAAGGAAGTATTTCTTCGAATTTTGTCTTTGTGAAATTTTAGATTCAAGTTACAAACAAGAGAGTAAATATCTTTCTCCATACTTAAATATTTTTTGTGAAATTTTAGATCCAGCGACGGTTTCGATGATGACACTAGCAGCATAATTGATGGTAGTGATTGTAGCGGCGGTGTTGGTAGCGGAGTCTGCAGCGGCGAGGGTGGGAGTGGCGGGGGGAGCGGAGGTGAGAGCGAGGTGGGATCGACGGTGGGAGTGGAGGTGGGAATGACGGAGGTGGGAGTGGCGGGGGAGCTGTAAAGGGAGTCGGGGGCAGCGGCGGAATCCATGATCTTTCACTTGAATTTTTTACTATTTGAATTCTTTATTATACTATTTTTAATTTACAAATTAAAAAAATATGGATTGTGAACTCTTTTACTTGTCTACCCCTATGATCATTTGGACCGACCAATTTAGAATGTTTGTAATCCCTTCGTCCCAAGATATTAGACTCGTATACCATTTTAGAGTGTCCCAATATACTTGAGCCATTTCTTTTTATGGTAAAAATCTTCTTTATTACCAACTCCACTTATACCACTAAACAACACTTCCTAAATTCTTGTGCCAAAAAAAATGAATCTAATATATGGAGTATTTACTTTCTTCTCAATTATAAAATATTATAACACACACATATATAGACTACTAAATCTAGAATTTTCTATTCTATTTTAATATATTTTTCTCTATATAAATCTAGATAATTCTGCTATAATATATCGAAATATTTCATCTTCACTATTTTCATAACAAAAGATAAAGTTTATTTTTTTCCAACAAGACGATGTAGATATATATACTATATGTGATCAATTACTAACTAATTAACAATCACAAATTAAGACTAATTCTTAGCCATTAGATTATGAGATCTAGTTGTTAAAATAATTCCACGTGAATTAGATTTTAAATTAAAAAAATTATTAAATAAACTTAAAGGGTATTAATGTTAATTCTTTCTCATCAAAATCATCTCAAAACTTTAAATTAACGTAACTCTCTTAATTTAAATTATTTTTTTGCAAAAAATATATCAAATTAAAGATAATTTTATAAGGATTCCAACGAGATCTCAATTGCATATGTTCCGACGATGTTCGTATAATGAAATTTGATAAATTATAGTATTTTAATTTTCGTACATGTTGATAAGCAGATTTTATCAATAAATGTAAAAAAAATCTCAATATAGTGTATGCAAAATTTAAATATATTGTAAGTACAATATCAACACAAAATGTGTTGATATTTTCTTGTCCTTGTGTTGATATTCTCATATTATATTGTTGATATTTGTAATATACTATGTTGATATAAAAAAATATCCACGAAAATTATCATATGATAACATAATGACAATATTACCCATTTGTTGATATTTTGTCAACTATTTATTGAAATTTGTGAGCTATAATCTCATCCACTCATTTCAAAATCCAAGGGTGTAGATTTAGTCTTATTTTTGGATTATGGTGTTATAAGCATTAGAATAGGACCATGCGTTGGGGGGAGTGTTATATTGCTAACTCAATACTTAATTGCTAACTATAACTAAATAATAGCCATAAGATACTCAAATTAAAGGCCTAGATATCAGCCCCGAAATGTCAATACGATAAAAAAAACGTCAATAAGGGTATTAAGGTCAATTTACAACAAATTAGTTGTAACTAACTTTTGAAAAATATCTCATAACTTTAAAACGCATATAACTTTTTCGATTTAAATTATTTTTTCACGCAACATATATCAAATTAAGTATAACTTCATAAAGATTCTAACGAGATCTCACTTGTATATGTCCGACGTCGAAATTTGAAAATAAATTCGAAAATTTTTAATTTTTTCGTACAACACAAATGTCAATATAGTATATAAAATATGTCAATATAATACATGTAGAATGTCAATATAAGTAATGCGTTAACATTTTTAAAGCATTGTGTTGATATTTTCGAAACACTATATTGACATTTCATCCAAAACCCTAATTTGGTAGTTTTTTTTATCTTTTTCGATTTAATTAATAAAAATAAAAATTACACGTGGCAAATTGTAGACCACAAGTTTTCTAAAATCCTATGGTCTTAAATTAGTTGTAGTTAGCAATTAAATGATGAGTTAACAATTGATCACTCCCCTACGTTGGGGAATGTAATCAAATGCAAACTCTAAATATTGTACAAATTCTAAACTATGATCTGGACCGTTAAAAAATGTCAACAGACAAAATAATAGCAACATAAAATATCAGCACAGTGTCAACTGTTGACACCGTGTTGACATTGTGTTGACATTGCATTGACATTGACATCAAAATCTTAAAATTTTACACTATGTTGACATTGTGTTGAAAAGTATGTAGTTTATACAATATATGAGTTTGCATTATATCATTACCTTGTGTGTTGGTTTAATAATATATTTGAATATTATACTAATATTTGTTTAACATTATATTAACATACATTTGAGGTGGAGTTATACTATGCAAAAACTTGTTCTATTGTTTATGAGAATATAATGATATTTCGATTAATTTTATGCTACTATTGATTTGTTGAATTTATCTTTGCACACAAGTGCGTACATAATTACCAAGATAATTACAAAAATTATTAATCATATAAATACTAATATCTCATGCAGTGTTAGTTGTATATGCTCTATATAATACTTGAGAGTAGATATATCTATGACCATGTTTGGTTGCCAGGATTCTGTCTGTGAAAGTAATCTGATTCCTTAAATTTTAAATTCTTGTGTTTGTTTTGGTTTTTAATCAAACTGGGAAAGTAATCAAAATCCGAGAACAAAGAAAGTTAGTACAACTTTCCAGGATTCTGAATCCTAACTTTTCTTAGGTATTCTTTTTCCCAGTTTTAGGATTCTTACATATTTAAGCAATATAGTATAGTTTTATTATTATTATTATTATTATTATTAATTACAAATTTTTAAAAATAATTTAAAATTATAAATCATACTTAATGTCACTATAATAAATAACTATAACTAAAATTATCATAATTATAACTATATTTTGTAATAATTCATAATAGTAATTAATAATTTATTAATAATTGAAATATTTTATATAATATAAATTGTATAATAAATAATAATTATTATATTTTATAAATTAATAATTAAAATTATCATAATTATAACTATATTTTATAATAATTCATAATAGTAATTAATAATTTATTAATAATTAAAATATAATTATGTAATATAAATTGTATAATAAATAATAGTTATTGTATTTTATAAATTAATAATTAATGAATAAAGTCATAGTGCAATTTGAATTTATAAACTTATTCAATTATAATATCCGTAAATATTATATTTATAATATAATAATTATTTATTATTATAATAAATGAGTATAATACTCCAATGTAACTATAATTATAATATTATTATATATTATGATGGATAATCCATATTTAAACTATCTATAGTAATAATAAATATAATTATATAATAATTAATATTATTTATAATTAATAATTTATTAAAATTTTTATAATATTATTCTTTTTAATAAATAAAAAATAATAAGTATATTTTTATTTTGGCGTTTAAATTAAATATAAATTTAAAATCTTGATATTTTTCAAACACAAGAAAGTAATGTTACTAGGAATCATATTCCCGGGATTCATTTTCCCAAGAATCATTTTCCTTGCCAACTTTACTTTCCCGCCAACCAAACATGGCGTATATGCTAAATAACGAAGATAATTACTACAATTTACAAAGTGGTAGACAAATTTTTCATGAAACGAAATTAAATAGATCACCACACATAGGAAGAGAATATATCCATTTCTCAATTTCCAAAAATTAGTACTAATAAATAACATAAATTCCTAATAATTCGCTCAATAACCAAATGATCAAGCTAGTACTCTCTCCGTCCTTAAAAATTGATAAATTTGCAAATGACACGAGTTTTAATATGCAATTGATAAAGTAGTTTACAGATGGAAAAAATTAAGAGAGGGAGCGAAAGTAAGATTATTATTTATTAAAGAAAGGAGTGTCAGTGGACTGTAAGGTCCATATTATAAAAGAAATGTAAGATTATTATTTATTAAAACTTTCTATATGTATACTTGTTTTAATTTTGAGTGACTGACTTCGGTAAAACTAGTCTAAATTTTAAGGACAAATGAAGTCCAAAATGGATGTAGTGGTCGGAGATTATTTTATCCTCGCCTCTTCAAATTAAAGATTAAATAGGACACTAAAGTCTTAATTGCGTGCATAAACAATTCACTTTTACATTGAAATTTTGATTGTGAAGCATAGTTTCAGCTCAAGAGTACTAAAAGAAATGAGACGATGAAAAGCTAAATTAACAATAAAGAGACTTTACATGATGCTTCTTTAAAAGAAGGATTTACAAAGGAGATGGGATTGGCTACTTGATTTAAGCATCAAGACTCACAATCACCACCTACCACCCCATCACAAAACATACAATGTGGTGAAAGTATGAAAAACACATGAAAAAATGAACAGAAACTGGGCAAGGCTTCCGTCAAGCAACGAGACGATTTCCCTTGAAGCGACAACCTTCGCCTAGGATCAGTCAGGAAGGGAACAGATTTTCAGTATCCTTTGCACTTCAAATGACACCATTAATATGGTTTTGCTTTGGGTCTTGTGCAGCACGAGCATCGTTTATACATCTTTCAGAAGTCTCTTCTCGTGTTTTAAGACATTTTATTTGCTTTGAACCAGGCTCAAAAGGAAATCTGTAAAAATATGCTCATATTCGGGCATCTTCCCGTATCCTGCCAGATGCAACAAGCATTTAGAAATCGTGTTAGTGTGTGTATTTTACGTTTCTGGAGGCAGAGAACTTCTTATCTAATCCAGTGGAAAGAAGATAAATTGACTGGGGTGTTATATACCTGGAAAATAGTTAATGTCTATTATGTAGTAACGGTCTCGAGTTCCATGCTCACGAATCATATCCAAATTAAACAACCGGAGACCCTGTTTCGGGGGCACAAGGATTAGAACTCAAGAAAGTAGCAAGCAAGAGTGAAGAAGAAAAATCGAAAGATACTTGCGTAACGGATTCAAGAACAAAATGGGCAAGAAGACTACCAGCCGGTGTCGTAGTTCTTTAGCCAGTCTCTCAAGTAACGGTCTTGGAGGGAGCTCTGCAGAAATAAAGTGCTTTTAGTCCAATTGGTATATATATTGTCATAAATTTATCAAAGGCAGAAGATAGTAACAAAAAACATCAAATATTCGAAGATGGAAACAGAAGACAAATGGATTGTTTCACAGATTGCAAGTCCACCTACCGGCAACATGAGGATCCAAGTCTGCTTCATCAGCAGATGCAGCAGCACAAGATACTCGAGGGAAACGATAAACACCTGCACTCGATTTCAGCTCACGCTTACTGACATCTGGCAACGAGAAACGTCTGAGTACCTTTATTGCTTCTCCAACAATATAAACTTTGAAGAGTACGCCCCCTGAATTACAAAAGGAAAACATTTAGAGGAAGTTAACACATTCCTCCATGCTAGCCACTGAATAGGTAACAGAAACCAGAAACCAGATGAACTATGATTTCATACCATGATTAATAAATTCTTGCAGAACAAGTGGGGGCTCAAGCTTTTGGAGGGACAACTCATCATACGCCAGAGACAGCTCATGTGACTTTGCAAATAACGGCTTTGCCACTAAAATATATATACAATTTGATTACTACATTATCCAAGTAATAGCCAAAGCACAAATATCTTTCATTATCACAACATAGTAGTATATAGAAAGAAGTAGTGCTGGTCAGAGCATCCATAACCAGTTCAAAATTTTCTTATGTATCGGATGTGTGTTGGTACTTGGTACGTTAGCTGTAATAGTCCCAAAAGATAACAGCTACCCCTAGAACTGCTGATTGATAGGGAACTTTAAGCATGTCAAAAGGGACATACCCAGCGGTAGCCGCAATCCAGCCATATTCACAGAATCCGGAATAGATGATGAATCTTTCTTGATAACCAACTGTTCGGGTACACCCACTTTTCCTGTAAGACAAAATGACATGGGAGATCAGTTATTTTGCAAAAGCTGAACTATTCCTCTGTTTGTGACATCCTTAATAATTCTTCAACCAAGGAAGGAAAAGAGCTCAAAATGAAAGCATAGCCTTATGTATACATAGCATGCCAATAAAAGATTACCATACGGGTCTGTCAGATTAAGCTCGGCAACAACTTGGAGCATAGACTGGCGGCTGTACACATGCTGTATGGCATCAGGAGGATCAAGAACTGTGACGTTAGGATGTGTTATACGATAATCCTGCAAAAAGTGAAAAGGAAGAATCATAATTGACCCTGAAAAATTGTCTTCAGAATTTAAATCCACAGGTATGAACCCCTCAGTTAAATATACACACCCTCGGGGTGTAAAGTGATAGCTACTTATCGAATAATCATACATAAACAAAAGTACACAGCTCATGCTGTAATATAGAAGTCCAAACGATATTGATATTTTTTAGTAATAACATATGCATGGAAAAGCATGCAGCAATCTGGCATTTTGTAACAAGGAAGCCTATGAGTTCATTACAGTCCACCACTTTAAGCGATGATAACTTCTAATAACTTCTATTACCAACCACTCAGAGAGGTGTATCCTCGCTCCAAAGCCTAAACTACAAAATTAAATGACTATAGCTTACAAAGCCTAGTATTGTAGTAGGATGATGGGGTTGAGTGGAGGACTGATGGATGCCCACCAGTCAAAGAAAATGCACGTCCATCCATGTCACCAACATGATTAGTGCATTTCCCCAAGTAGCCTAATTGGTCTTTCTAATCTTTAAATCTTGCAAGTAATTTTATACATTATCTTAACATGACTGAGACTTCGAATAATGAGACAAACCTCAAGTATGCATTGCCATTCTTTTCCAGATAACTGCATGACAAGAAAAGAAGAAAAACATAAAGATTAACTACAAATCTTGCTTTCCAAGATCAAGACATTTTGAGTAAGGTCGAGAAGGCACACAGAAACCTCACCTTATGTAACACAATGTCAAAGGGACCCTGGTCTGAAAGTGGTTTACTGAGGTCAATAGCCACAAATAGAATTCCTTTGTTCCTGCATTTTCAACAACCATATTTAGTTAGCTAATAGTGGTTTAAGTACTGCGTAATTATTAGAGATTCATTTCATGAAAGGGTCCATTATCATTTAAATAATCGGTTCTCTAGTAAAAGTATAAAAGTGTTAATCGTGGTTTCTTTCTCATATGCTTAGAAAATAGAGGACAGATACTCCATATTGTGAATCTCAAATCATAAACTATTTCGGGGTTCAGAAAGGTACGATTGCTAAATACTTCAAATTTTCTTTCAAGAAAATAAATGAGATAGGAGCAGAAAGATACTCATCAATTTCATAGAAAGCTTGGGATTTAGCATAGACCGAGAATAGTTTAAGTGTTAAGAAAGAACAGATCATGACAGCTGATATTAACATTAGATTGTAAATGGAGCTTGCCAACAAAATTTAAACATCCACTTACATTACTAGGCACAGAAGGACAAAATTAACACATTTTAAGACATCGAGGGGATAAGAAAGTGAAAATATCTGTCACTGAAAGCTAAATAAATTCATTCATATTAAATCAAACGTCCATTCCCTCCAAGACAGGCAAAAAAGGACAACTCAGCAAGAGAGTACTAGAAAATGGAAGAGTACGAAAACAGGTGAAAGTGACAAAGCACCATATAATTGCTTCAATAATATCCTAGATGTAAGCACCAATTGAACACACACCACAAAAAATCTCATTGAAGATTTGACTTCATGAAGAATATCTTCACAAATAATATTCCTTTTATCCATAACCAGATTCGATTCCATCGTAAATTTCACATAAACACAATTTTCCCCCAAAAATAGTTTCCATAGAAAATATCAGCAAAACACAGAGTAGAAAAGAAAACAAACAGTTATGAACAGATACAATAGATGATATACAAATTTCTCCATGATCAAATCTTACGATTTTAAAATTCAAATTGGCTGCGTTTTAATTAGAATCAATTCAACACAAGCAGTTTCAGCATTCCAATAGCTAATGCATAAGAAAAAAAAAAATCAAAAAACAGAGTTATACCAAAATGATTCCCCTGAACAGAAATTACAAACAAATATCCTCATTTTCTGGAGATGAACGTTAAAATCATAATTCAACATACATATAAATAGGAACGTGAAATTACCTCGCTAATCCTTCGAGCTTGGGCTGAAGAAAGCTCTTCGTCTTCTTCGAAGTTAGGGCGTAGCCGACGACGACAGCCTTGGGCGGAGAAAAGCCTCCACCGATCGCAGCCGCGGAATACCTCATCTTCGCCACCATTTTCTCGTCCTCCACCTCCCTTCCTTCTACAATCTCTTCCTTGTCGTTTTCTTCTTTACAGTAGGCTTCAATTTCACCACCCATCCTCATCTCCAACGCCGATTACCTAAATATAGATATATACAGGTAGATACGTATACTATTCAAACACACACGCCGAGATTCAATCCCCTTCTTCCAACGAAGCCAGTAATTAAAAAAATAAATCCGATTGGTTAAATTCGCCTCGTGCACGTTGATTTATTTGTTAATGAGGGTCTCTCCGAATGCAGCAAGTGTCAGATTTTGTGAAGGGTGGAAATATGGGGCTGGAATTGGAGCGAGAGAGCGGAGATTTAGGCAGGAAACGGGTAGGGTAGAGAGAGAGGGGGAGAGACGGCGTGGTTGTGGAGAGTGAGAGAGAGAAAGCTATGTAGTGTAGAAGCTGAAATGCAACGTGTGGAGCGATGAAGACGAACACCTACAGTCCTACATATATTATACTCATATAAATAATATGCGGAATCATGTGTGTGTATCTATACGTATATTGTATCTATATACATGTGTGTTGTTTGATTGTTTCTGTTAGGGAAGAGAGAGAGAACGGAGGAGGTGGCTGCTTAACGTGGCTACTATAAATTAAATTAAATATTTATTCATTATTTTAATTTTGTAGCTTTCGTTGTGCTTTAATATTACTGAAAATCAATAAACATTAATCAAATTTTAGTTATCCAGCAATTTTTAAAATGGGCTAAAATATTAAGAAATTTATACTATATTTGACTATTTTTTTTGCTTAATTTGTATTTAGTCCGAGAAATTATGCTTGTGCACTTCATCAATGGTAGATCAAAGAATGCAGTCTATTCTTAAAAACAACATCGTTGTTTGTTTGAAAAACATCGATAATATATGATACGTAGAAGATTGAATTTTTTTATGATGTCCTGATTCCAAATAAATCCTAATTTTATGATCTTCAACTGATTTTTAAAGTTACGGATATATTAGTCTACTACCATTTAATCATAGCATGAAAGTTGTGTTATCTCTCCGTCCCAATCTATTTGCTTCGCATTCCCGTTTGAGTTGTCTACTTGTCTCAAACTACTTGCTTCATTTTCCGTTTCTTTTGGAAAAAAATTTAATTTTTTCTCTTCTTTTTACTCTCTTTATTTATTTCTATTCTACTCTATTCCCTCTTTATTTAATTTTTAAACATCAATTTTTTAAATCTTACACCAAAAAGAAATGCATCACTAACTTGGGACTAAGGGAGTATAAATACATGTCTAATATTGGTTCCATAACAGATCACCAAGATGTAAATGTATGATAAGATATCTTAATTTTAGATAATTTATGAAAATCTATAATTAATAATCTATCTCTGTCTTCTGCCTAATTTTTTATAGTACTACTACTATTAGGTAATTTTGACCTAATTTGATAATGTGGAAAGAATTGCAATTGATTAATCTCAAATTAGTTGGAAGTACTAATAAGCAGTTAAGAGCATCCACAGTGCCGGCTAGCCGATTCGTGTCGCTAGCCGGTCGGCTAGCCGAACCATTGTAAGCGGCCAGCCCGAAATCGGCGAGAAAATCGGCGTGGGCTGGCCAATTGGCTGGCGCTGGCCGCCATTGTGGCGTGCCGATTGGCCAGCGCCTTTTTTCGTTTTTTTTTTAATTTTTGAAAACCTATATAAACGCGATTTTAATTTCATTTTCATTTGCACCACTTGTTTTAACGAGTTTTCTCTCTCTCTAACTTTCTGTACAAGAGCATCATCGAGTGATGGATCACAACAACGAGTCCAGTCCAGCGACGAGTGGATCCCAGACTCCCACGGTACCCGTGGGATCTGGATGGGGCGGCCAGATGGGCCCAGGGTTTAACGTCCCTTGGAATCAGTTGATGGGGATGATGGTTGGAGCGCAGGGGGGGATGCCGGGCGGCAGGCAGGGGTGGGGAGGTATGCCCCCGATGCAGCAGTAGATGATGCATCAGATGATGGGGATGATGCCTGTCTGGCAGGGAGGGATGCATCCCGGGATGCAGGGGTCACCGGGGGGGGACACGGTCTATCGTCCTTCTCTGGATTTTTTTACGGCTTCGTCTCACACGTCGACCCAAGTGGAGACGCAGTTCACTGGCGATGACCTTTTGTCATTGCATGACATGGGGATCGATCTCGGGGATCCGGACACTCCCGTTCCAGCGGGGCGGACCGCGGCGAAGAAGAAGAAGACGAAGGGGAAGGCCAAGGCGGTCGGCGAGTCGTCGTAGCCCGCTGTTGACGACACCCCCGCCCGGAGAAAGTGGACGGAGGATGAGTACGGCGGGGTGTCCAAGGCATGGTTGACGGTGTGCGACGATCCGCTGGTTGCAAACAACCAGCGGGTCGTCAACATGTGGGCGAAGATTAGAGCTGCCTACAGGAGGAACTGCCCGCACGGGAATGACTTCAGCGGGGAGGAGTGCCGGAAGGGGTGGGAGCGCATCAGGGCCGCGGTCGGCCGTTTTTCGGGGTTGTACGCCAACGCCCTCCGTTAGCTCACTAGTGGGCAGAATGAGGAGGACGCCCGGAGGATAGCGGAGAGTCAGTTCCCCTTGCCGGGGAAGTATAAGGAGTTCCACTTCTGGGAATGCTATGTGTTGCTGAAGGACTCCGAGAAGTTCCGGGCGGGGTGCAACGCTGGGTGGCCGAAGAAACAGAGGCTGAACTATTCCGGCGACTACAGCGGCAGCAGCGGCGGATCCCACGACCTCCCCCGGATGCTGAGGAGTTTCAGTCCCCTCCATCCTTTGCTCATCGCCCTCACCCGGTTGGACAAAAGCGGGCGCAACGGGCAGTGAGGGGAGGATCCCCCCTATCGCCCCAGGAGGCCATCTCGGCACCCCCCCCCCCCCACGCGAGTACACCTTATTCTCGCGTCAAAAAACGGAGGCACGGATGTACAAGGTCTTCCAAGAGTGGAGGGCCGCAACTGACCCCACAGAGAAGATGTTTCTCCACTCGATGCTCGAGAACATGCGGGTGGATTTGAATGCCTCGAGGGCACTGGTGGGTGGTTCCGACGTGGGCTCAGATACCCCGGGTGGCGGCGGCGGCGGCGGCGAGGACGGCGGCGACAGCGACGAGGAGTAGAGAGTGGCGGGGCTCGTGTGTGGAAGCCCTTTTTTTAAAAAAAAAATCATGTATTTTTTTTTTAATCTTTGTACTTTTTTTTAATGAAATGAATTAATTTTCCCGTATATGTGTCGTAAATTTAATTCCGTAATTTAATCGTAATTTTAATTCCGTAAATGTAGTATTTTTTGAATTATTTTTATTGCGGCTGACCTATGGCTGGCCTAAATCTGATGTGACAGATGGATTTTTAGTGTTGCTGACATGGCAGGGAGAGAGAGTGACTGGCCTATGGCTGGCCTAAAGTCTCCGTGGATGCTCTAATGACTCTTTTTTCTATGGGTACTTGTACAACCATTGCTTGACATGAACCTTTCACCTAGACAATATATTTTGAAAACATAATTTTGAGTGGGTATAAACCGTATAACGATTTATGGAGAATTAATGATTTTCAAATACTTACCAATAGGGTCAAGAATTTGAGTGTTAACTCAAAAAAGTTATCAAATTAACTTGTGAGCCAGAACACAGATCAATTTCATTTTGTTTTCAATCACAATTTAATTCATTAATTTTATCATTTTTGTTTTTATTTTGTACTAGTATTTTAAATTTTAGAATTCTAAAAATTCAAAAAACTAAATAAATAAAATTGCAACTACAATGAATATATTATAGATCAAAAACAATACAATGATTATTCATACACTAAATTAGCTTCAATTGTTACTCATCCAACAAATTCCTTCGATCAAATCTTGATGGAATTGGAGGTAAATTCGTTCCTTCATTTTTTAATATAGTGCGTACCGATTACCAAGTATTATAAGCTTCTATTTTATGCCCACCGTTGCTTGACATGAACCTTGAACCTAACCTACATTATCACATATAACAATTCAAAACTACCAAAATAATTCCAATATTCAATTTTCTATACATCAAAATTAATCTTCAAGTCGTAGTGATCTAGTATTAGCTACATCGCCGTTTTTAAAGATTGATGATAAAATCGAAATCAAATCAAGCAAATAAAAACTTGTCTAGCCTTATCCTATTAATATTCTTAATTTCTTAAACAAATCAATTTAAGTAAGTAATTAGGACGGATGATGCTTGGCATATTGGCATGTAATGACAAATGGGTTGGAATGATAATATTTAATTTGATTAATTGGGACATTTCTAATGAAATACAAAAATTTCATACAATAAAATTAAGAAAACGTAACACTTCCAAACAAGCCAATTCCATCCTCCGATAGCAATCAACTCCCCGTCGATGAAAATGATAGTGAGAAATTGGAACACCAACTACATTCCATGAATGAAATTAAAGGATACATGACATTAATTTTTCACACTCCAAATCTCAACTTAATTCAAATTCTTGAAAAATTACTTAATTCCGAATTTTTAAAATTGGCCATATATAAGATAACATAAAATAGAGAGTTATCCGTCAAACTTGAAAAATTGAGGTGTATTAAATTTCAGAGTTAATGTAGTAGCTTTATAATATAGTCCAATATTATGGTGTTATCACAAATAATATATGTGTGTGAGAGAGAGAGAAAGTGACAATGCAAATTAAATATGATGAGTCATATTAAAATAATATTTGATGGATTATGAATAAGTATTCACATGGTTCTCGTGTTGTACCTTATCTTTTTAGCATCATATGTATTTTTATATTCGCTTTAAACGAATCGATGGATATCATTATAGTTTTTGAGATATGGTTGTGTTTGTTTACTAAGCCTACAATATGGAGCTTTCTCTAGTCTTCCATTTTTCTTTGTATATGGGACATGGAATATCTTTCTTGATGTCTACTTATATCTAGCTACCACTCCCACAATGTCTACTTATATTCTCATGCACGCTACCAACATTTGCTCATTTTCTAGGATTCTTTATGTTTAGTTCATTTTCATTTTTATGGATTTTTTATTCTACTACTACCTCACAATTATTAGTAGCTAGTGTTATCGGGGTTATGCTCTCCGGTTTCGGTTTCAGTTTCGCAGAAAGTAGAACGGTTATCAGTCCAACTAATTGGGAAATGGGTAGTTCTGATTTTTGTTCAAAATCGGCAATTTTCCATAGTTTTTTTTCTAGGTTTTCAAGTAAATTTTTGTTTTCCCCTAGTGGTATGCAGTTCGAAACGGTTTCGATTAAGGTTTAGAGCGGAATCAACTATTCTAGTTTAATCATGTATTAGCATATTTTATGCAAATTTCATAAAATCAAAGTTTAATTTATTTATTTCTCCTTTTAACTTCGAATGATAAAATTTATGGATGCTCATAGATTAGCCAAATATGTAGATAGGTATCGCATATATAATTATCGATAAATTGATGCGTGTTTGAATGTATGATTATAAGTTGATGTCGTTGTAGTGGGCACGATGCATAATAATATCTGAATAAAATGCTGGTCCATATCCAAGGGAACTTAATTACTCCACTTATTTGTGACAATTTTGGACCTACACCCCACTTCCACAGTATAATAGTACCATCGTCCATGTAAATAAATAAAAACTGCCAACTTGATCAAATAATGCACATTTTGTCACGTACAGTTGACTAATATTGGAACATTTGTCATATTATCCGAGTCTTTATTTATTCGATGGAATTTCCAAATTAAAGTGTAAGACTGTAAGTGGGACTTATTTGATCTGGATTCTAAGTTTTAAGCCTGTGGCTGGAATTATATATCAATATAATAAATGTTACAAAAAATATTTATAATAAATGTTACAAAAAATATTTAAAATCTTTAAATACTCAGGCTGACACTATCGATAATCTTGATAGTATAGACACGAATATTCATGAAAAAATGATCAAGTGAGAGATACATTAATAAAATGTTGCATGTAGCCTACAAATTAAAATTTTATAGTTTTTGTAATTGATTTATAAAATCATGGAACGAAACAGAATTTCACCAAATTTAAATAATATTTTGGCAATGTAGCAAAATATAAGAATCTAAAAAAGCATCGAAAGGGATCAGTGGATGCAGTAATTCATTTTTCCTAGAAAGAAAAAAGACTTTTTGGAAGAGAGCTCAACAAGAATCTACAATATATAGATAATTATTAACAATTCTTGTCTAATTATTTATTCCTCATTACCTTTTCTTGACAATTAAACGCCTTTAATACACTATAAATCTTTGTAAAGTAAATATTACTATACTAAACAATAAATATAATTTTTTTTTCCTATAGTTTGGTAGATCTACCATGTTATTATGATGTATTCCTCCACGATTTAAATGTGCAATTATTTAATTGAACAAATCTTAAAAATGATTTGGAACTCAACTCTACTACAAACAAACATACAGTGATATGCCGCCGGCATGACTCTATGATATTGTAACGTGCTTAAGGTCTAAGCATACACATCAAATTATACATTTTCCGACAATATTCTGAAAATTTAGTAATTAAATAATCTTGTTAAGTAAATACTACTCCCATGCACTTTAAAGTTGTTCATAAGCTCGGTTGAGATTAATCATGCTAGTTAATAAAGTTTTAGTTTTGTGTGGATAAACTGATAATTATTTATAATTATTTTCTAATAAACTGATATGAGTGAGTGTTTTGGTAAGATGTACTATATATTTATAATTATTTTCTAATGAACTGATATGAGTTCGTGTTTGGTAAGATTGTACTATATATTTATACTCCCTCCGTCCGGCATTATGAGTCCCGGTTGACAATTTCCATCCGTCCGGCATTAGGAGTCTCGGTTAGTCATTTCCATAGAAAGTTAAATAAAAATATTATAAAATACAACACTAAAAAACACAAGTAAAAACACATCCAAAGAATAAAACAAATAATAATGCAAATGGATCCCACATTCCATTATCACACACTCTAATTTTTACACACTCAATCATTTCTTAAAACCCGCATTCAACTCAACCGGGACTCTTAATGCCGGACGGAGGGAGTAATTATTTTTTAAAACGAATGCAGGAAATGAAATGATTTGAGCGTGAAACGGGGGAGTATTAAAGTTTATCATGCTTTCATAATTAGTTGTCGTTGGGTCTTGCCAAATTAAGCCAGTCCATAACAAACATTCATTAAATTTCAAATACTGTAACTAATAAAACAAATTTTGTAAATAATGTATTTGTCCAGTAGCGTTGACAAAAATACACCGGGCCCTATGGTGGGCTGGGCTAGCCCACTCTAAAATGCTCAAAGGTTTGATGGGCTTAATTTGGGTCAGGCCACCCAGACTCAAAAAATTTGCTCTATAAACAACAATTATCATCGCCAGAGCAATTCCAATAAGATGAGCGGTGAATTGAAAATGTATATTGCTCGACTCATAAGGTATATTATCCATTTATCTTCTTAAATACTTTATTCATTTTGTGGAGATATTTTTCCTCAGAATCTGATTTAAGAAAAAATGTATTAAGTGAATTAAGTAAATAAAAAATACAGTAGGAAATAAAAAAGATAAAAAGAGATTATAAGAGAATAGAGAAAAAAAGAGTAAAGTAAGTGAGAAAAAATGTGACTTTTACTAAAATGAAAAATTTGTCTCCACTATTATGTAACGTATCAAAATGACAAAATGATCTCACTATTATGAAATAGAGGGAGTAATAAATATATTTTTTTTAAATTACAAAACCTTGAATTTGATCATTAAGAGTCTAATTAAAAACGTAAAATCTAATTACACAATCTGATTTTATGAACAACAACATAAATAGATTCATAGGAACAAAATTCAACAAAATCCAACCAAAAGAATATAATTTTTAAAATACTTAAAACAATAATATTATAATATTACTTCTTAACGGGTAACACGAATCCGACGCGAACACGACATGAAATTTTCGTGTTCTTAACAGGTCGACCTGATAAGGACACGAACCCAATAAGCTTTGACCCAAACCCATTAATTTCGTGCGGGTTATCATATGGTGCCAAAAATTAATAACCCCTATATTTACTAAAATAAAAACATCACTTCAATTTTTTTTTATTACTTTATTCGATCTCAATAAAAATGTGATGTTAAATAAAAAATATTCAATTTAAAATAGAACAGAATAAACATACTCAACTTTTTCCATTCAAAATCTGAGTTGCCAACTATCGTTGGAGGCAAAGAGTAATAAATGCCTTGCAAAAACACACTATATATATCTCTGTATCACTTACGTCTAATGCTAGCTCCTTCACTGCTGTCGTCGCGCCGCATCATCCCTCCGCTCTCCACCACCGCCTGCACCAAACAGCCCCTCTCCAGCTTCATCGCAGCCGTCTTCACAAAGCCAGCTCATTCGCAGTCGCGTTGCCTCACCATTCGCCGTAACTAATCGTCGACTTCCACCACCCGTCGTCAAGGTCAAATCCGAATCTTCCCCAATTTATAAAGCCCTAATTTTTAGACCAAATTTGCATCTATGCTCAAAGCAAGATCAGTGATCACTCAACATAACGTCAAAGCTTTAAAACATGAAAAATGAGAATGTGTTTTGGAAATCGGAACTGCATGCGTTTCTACTTAATTTATAGGGTTTATTAGAAACTTAAAACAAAAAAAACTAAATTTCGTTTGCCTTTGCTTGTTCAGTTGGAGCAGATCTTTGCCTGCAAAACGCAGATCTTTGCATTTTTGTTTATTGAATTGGAAAGCGAGTTTTTTATGCACGTTCATCAACCTATGGCCATTGATGTATTTGATGCTGCTGGACTCATGTTTTCAGTTGAATTGTGCGTTTCCGTGGGAATTCAAGATAAATTATGGAGTATATTTTATTGGTGAATGAAGTATGAAATGATTTTAAGAGATGGAAGAATCCATATTGTGTAGAAAGCTGCATGCAAGTTGTTTGATTAATTTTCCTTTTATAAGAAAATTTCAGTTTGGTCTTTCATGTTTGGATTTAGAACCCTCTTCTTTTTTTTTCCCTTTTGTGTTTAGATTTGCAGTTGATTTAAATGTTTATGGTAGGGCTAGAATCTTGGCCATTACGCTCGATTAGTCCCACATTATCATGCAATGTGTTTATCGGGTATCGTTGAAAATAGCGGAAGCATGTTTCGTTTGACACGTGTTGGAGGATCATTAAGCTGTTAAGAATGGTAAATGATTGATTTATATGGAATACTGGATATCAATCTGCTGGATATCATGGCAATTGTGATCAAATCCCTAAATTGTGCCTATATGTTGTATGTTGTGAGATCGTAATAATGTTTCCCGTATATCCTGGAACTTTATTGAATTTTTCGAACAATAGGGCTAGTTGACATTGTTATCATTCTTTTGTCGCGTAGCGATATCATCAATGTCTAACCGTTGCAAAGATATTCTTTGTCGTTTAGCGTTTTACTAAGATATTTGGTGAAACAACTTAGCAGATGCATTCAATCATAAACTGATTTGTTTAACTTGGATCTTACCTTAATATGCAATGAACCATCAAATTTCATTTACTCTACATTTCATTGTTGTCTTTGCAATATTTATCTCTTGTGATATTCATGTAATTAACATTCTTGACAGAATCTAGAGGGATGTCATCTCAAATTACACCTGCTAAGAGGCCACTCGACCAAAGTCTTACAGATGTAAGAAGTGGAAGGAAGTTCCAGAAATCAGAAGCTTTAGGTTCCGTCATTGCACCATTTAATGCATCATCTAGACAGGTTATAAGAGTACTTTGGCCAGCTTCCAGAATTCGCGTCATTACTGGAAAAGATGGCAGCATCATATCTCAAATAGGCGAAGCGACTGGAGCAAAAGTCTGTGTTGAGGAAAAAGTCCCTGAGTGTAATGAAAGAGTCATAACCATAGCAGTTCTAGATAAAGGTAAGGAAATGGTGAGCGGGCAGGTTAAGGATGAAGACAGGGAGACTAAAATCCCTGACTCCAGTGAGAACCCTGAAGAATATGGGGACGGCAACAAAGAGCATGGTGTTCGAGTCGATCACTCTAAATCAGATAAGGAAAAAGAAAATTCAGCTATTCAGAAAGCTTTGTTAGCTGTATTTAATAGAATGGTCGCGGCTGGGACAAAGAAAGGTGAAGAAGAAAGAAAAAGACCGTTTTCACATGTTAGGCTACTTGTCTTCCCTGGTCAAGTAGGCCGTTTGTTAGGAAGATCTGGCAGTGTGATGAAACAAATGACATCTGAAACTGGAGCGGTTATACAAATTCTTCCAAAGAATAAGGTGCCTTCTTGTGCATCTTCTTCTGATGACCTGGTTCAGGTACTTGTATTTAGCGCATCCATTCCCTTGTGTGCATATATGTGCGAAATGTACTTGAATATATTGTCAGCTACAGCATGATGCGATGAATGCCATTTAGGCTTGATGAATTGAGTGTATTTTGACATCACATTCTTTTGCAGATCTCTGGTACTCATGATGCCATCAGGAAAGCTCTTCTATCTGTTTCCCAGAAACTTCTTGAGTGTATTCCCAAGTATTGGGATCCTTTCCCAGTCAACAAGCCTGTTGGCCCGTCATCTCATTCCTTTGGTGCTCCTCGACGGGATAGGTTTCCTGTGGTTATAACTTACCGGGTGCTGTGTAATGCGGAAAAGGTGGGCGGTGTAATTGGAAAGGGAGGTTCTATTATTAGAGCTCTTCAACATGAATCTGGCTGTGATATCAAGGTCGTAGCTAGTACAGGCGAAACAGAAGATCGCATCATTACCATATCTGGTCCTGCTGTATGGTTTTAATTCTTTATTTCTTTTTTTACATCTCTCACATTTAACATTCTCCTTCCTTCCTTGTACTTTCGTGTAATAAATGTAAGGCGAAAAATCATGTTTGATTTCCATTTGATGTAGCACCCAGATGATGCAGTATCTCCCGCACAAGATGGCGTTCTTCGCGTGCAAACAAGAATATTTAGGTGTGCACCAGTAAGCAGGGATAAAAGTTTGGTCGCAAAACTCCTTGTCTCCTCTCATCAAATTGGATGTCTTCTTGGTAAAAGAGGTTCAGTGATTTCTGAAATGAGAAAGTCAAGTGGAGCTTACATCTGTATTCTCAGTAAAAACCAGGTTCCGAAGAATGCTTCGGAAAATGAGGAAGTTGTTCAGGTATGCATGACATCCCTCTTATCTTCAGTTCCATCTACTTTTATGTAAATGTAACCTTTATTTTTGCTTCTGTCGTATGCAATTCTAGGTTAGTGGAGACCTTGGAGCAGTTCAAGAGGCTCTTATGCAGATAACATCAAGGTTGAAGAAGCATTTCTTCAGGGGTGCATTTCCCCCATCCAACAATTTTGATGGTCCTGTGGGCCTTCCTCCAGTAGGCGGCTTCCGTCCACATGAACGTGATGATCAGCAACCTGCTACCACAAGCACTACTGTAGAGGTTGTTGTTCCAAGCTTCACTGTTCCTGCTATTTACGGAGATGAAGGTGGATGCCTGAGTCAAATTCGCGAGGTATGCATTGATTTATGCTCAACAAAGCATAAAATACTATAATTCCGTTGAATGATCAAATAAGATCATCCAACGATCAAGATCTATGGGCTACACTGGTTTCGGTTAGCTTCCGTTTGGTACACAGAATTGGAATCTATGAAATTGAGTAGGAAGGAAATGAATTGAATTTAAAAAAATTGAATGTTTGCAGTGTTTGTGTGAATGTGTGCAGTGCATGTGTAAGGGTGTGCAGCGCATGTGTAAGAATGTGCAGTGTGTGTGTGTAAGAATGTGCGCGTGTGTGTCTGTGAATGTGTGCAGTGTGTGTGTAAGAATGCGTGTGTAATTTAAGTAAATATTTGGAATTCCACTATTTTTTATATGGAATTCAAATTGTGGAATTGGAGGATTTGGAAACATTGGATTTGGAATTGAAAGCTCCAATTCCACACTACCAATTCCGTGTACCATCATTACTAAAATTAGGATGGTTTTATTTGATCATTCTCCTATTATCCTATATATACACCTACATGTATATTTGGATAGATAAATTGGTTCATCGGACGAAGTTAGAGCTCACACCTACTGAATTTTTCTTGTGCTTCGTGTTTTCTCTTGTCAGATTTCAGATGCAGAAGTTACCATCACCGACCCTAAAGACGGAGCATCAGAAACCATGATCATAATCTCCGGGACTCCCGAGCAGACTGAGGCTGCACAAAGTCTGATTCAGGCATTTGTAATTTGCGAAATGGAAGCCCGGAATCGTTGATATCATGGTATTCCTTTTGTTCTTCACAGACAGTTCAATGCTTTTACTATATTATTATGACCTGTCACTAATATGTACTAGTTGTTTTTCAGAATCTACTCCATGGATGGTGGTGCAAAGAGAGTGTTGTGATACTGTTAGGAACACAACCAACGAAACAGAGGATATTGATGAAGGAAGCACAAGCGAGGGTATAGACCACGAGCCGGAGGCAGAGCAGGGCGATGCGAGTGATCAGAGAGAGAATAGCAAAAAGGCGACAAGGGAGCTGAGGCCACGGAAGAATATTAAGCCACCCGGAAAGTATAAAGACTTCGTTGCAAAGTAGACGCAACAGCTATGCATTTTCATTTCCTAGTTTAATTATCTTAATATTTGTAAAACTCTATTTTGTAATCTTCGTTGAGTCGGGCGTTTATATAAGCCCCGTTCGGGTTTTCTTCGTTGGTTCTTTCCCGAATGTCTAGGTACGTCGAACCAACCCTAGGGTCCTTAGGCTATAAATAGGGTTGTTTCATTAAGTTATTTGAGTAATGAAATATTTTGCCCAAGTGAACGTGCAATCATCAGTTATTAATCTCTCTGTCGACGGGAATAACCTCCCTCGCCAGTTTTCTCAATCCGCCGCCGAGCTCCGAGAGCCGCCGGCAACTCAGAATCACCACCAGAGATAGATGCCGGACTTGTTACGGAGGACGTCCGTAACAGATACATACAAATTTACTGAAGTCAAACCATCAACCCAACCTCTGTTGTTGTATCAATGCAAATTATCCGAACCGAGCTTCCTATCTGCTCATGCTTGTTTATTATATGTACTATATGTACATGCTTGTTTATCATGTCTATTTATCGCTGTATATTCAACAGACAACGCGTTGATACATATCTTGATTGATTTCCGATCCTCGTATCATAGGCTTTATTATAGCTCTCATATGTTTGATGATTGATCTTTACAGAGACTAAATGGTGAAATGTAGGTAAATAAGTAGTGTTTGGATGTTGAACTCATTGATTGATATTCTACATGTTTTTTATTCATGAGCTTGACTCTGGAAAGGCTTGTATGTCTTGACGTCGGCAGCCAGCCCCCGTACGGATCCGGCTGCCGCGACGAGGGACACAATCAGGCAAGCCCAGCTGAGGATCTTCAGCCACACCCATCGGCAGGAGTACTTGGGCACGTTGGCCTGCGCAATGTGCATCTCTGTGGGGAAGTACACGGTCAGCGGGTAGAACGAGGCTGCCCCGATGAGGCCGAGGAAGTTGTTGAAGAAGGGGAAGATCATTGCAATCAGTGATGTTATTATCACGTACACTGATCTCCACACTAATCTGAATACGTTGAAGTTGTAGACCCCGCACAGGGGAACGCGGACGGCATGTTCTTCCGTGATGGCCTTGCTTTCCGGCCACTTCTGCCTGCACCGGTTTTCCACGAAGCCGAACAGAGGCTGTGCGAACACCTGTTTCGCAAATGATACGACGGGCATTAATAAAATGAAATCCGAGATAGATAGGCTTATACTCCATCCATCATTTAAAAATAGCAACTTTTGAAACGCCACGAATTTTAATGCACAATTAGCTAGAAAAATGTTTCCTAAAATAAACTAATTTTGAAGGATGGACGAAAATGGAAATAGTTGTTATTTTTAAAGGACGATGGTTTCTTTTGTGCTACCTGATAGGCTCCGATGAGATGGACAGCGATGCACACGTTGGCAAAGTCGATCAACCAGAAGGGCTCGTAGAAGCCGAACCCAGTAAGGAAGTTACCGGGAGCGTCATTTCCGAAGGCGGCGTAGCCGAGGCAGCCGCAGAGGACGTAGAAAAGGGTGGTGGTTGACACACCTACAAGAGAAGCCTTCTTCATCGCCACATTTTCTGGGGGTGGAGATTTCAGTGTGTCCTGTTCAAACATAATAAAGCTCATTTAATGGAATGAATGACAATTATTGAAAATGTGATGAGTAATTAAGATTGAGATAAATTATCCCTTGTTGACTCGTCTCCCTAAAATTGGCCTCTAGGATTAACCTAGTATTTCAAATGATTATTGAATAAAATATTCATATTGCAACACCTACAAAACCAATTAAAAAAAAGAAATTTTAAAAAATTGGATCTAAATTAAAGACTATTGTATAGGCTGTAAAGTATGTGGTACATATTTATTTATTTTAGGTAAAAACACATGACCGTGAATGTGGATATATCTTTAAATTTGTATATTTGCCATTATTGGAAGTATATAAAACATATGATAGCTACAGGTGACATGTGTCACTTATTTTGTATGTTTCACTTTATAATATTCTTGAACTCTTCCATATTAAATTTTATTTTTACAAAATAATGTCCCTTAACAAATGTACCATTCACAACCAAAAGAAAAAAGATAAAGAAACATGAGTCGCACAAAATTCAACCATGAAGCCGAATGTGTTGAATATTTTTGTCTTATTAACCTCTAGAAATCAATCAAATACATGTGGACAGCACATGAAAATATATAGGTTTGGTAGGTACTATAATGTAATCAAATATCTTGATATTTAGGAGCAAAATTAGCGTGAAGAAATGGAATATTTAGTTACGTAATTAAGTTGGATTGAAATAATAGGGAATGAAAAAGAAACTTGCCTGGATTTCAATTAGGATGGTTGAAAAGGCATAGGCAAAAGCAATGTCTCCAATGGCTTGAAAGCTTTTCCACAACTTTTCTGAGCCGCTTGTGTCCACTCCTACTCTCGTTCCTGTTAGGCCTGTCTCCACATGCCCTCCACCACCTATTTTCCAAAAAAATAATAATAATTAAATTAATCAATTTTGTATAATAAATTTTGAAATATAGAGTTTTTGTTAAAACAAATGGTGTCAAGGGATATCGATGAAATTCAAACTTATAATCTCTCAGTTATAGCCGGTCACATTTCGTTAGGATAGAAGAATGATTTTGACCATGCTAATGTTCTATTATTAGGATGTTTCTAATAGGCTAGTGACGGATTCAGAATATGATTTCGGGGGACATATAATAATGGTTTCATTTGTATGAAGTCTTCTTCTTTAATTTTTTCTACAAATCAAGGCAGCCATAACGTTTTCAGCCGACTCTAAAGGAAAACTGCGTCATCTTGGCTGCTTCTTAAATAATTAGTCATGGCCGATTCAGATTTATAACCGCGAATTAGCCATCACTCGAGGTACATTTTTCTTTGATGTCGTACCAACGCTTGAGCCATGCAACAGAGTAGTAATACATAAGCAGTTTTTCGTCTATTGCTTTTATAGAGAGATACCTGCAAGCTTAGCAACGGAGAGGGCGAAGCCAATGGAGGAGTAAGCGAAAGACATGACCGCGGCAACGATAGAGAGCCATGAAAGCTCATGGAAATTAGGTATTTGGCTCAAAACAAGCTGAATCCCTCCAAATATAGCCATGAATGGATAGGTTGATATTGAGCATGCTGCCTCATGCCCCTCCTTATGGAAACAATTCGACCTCTTCACAGCCCTAATTAATTACAAATTACATTTCAATTATCATAAATTCATAATCAAACATAAGTAGTATTTTATCATTAACTACGTATATGTATATAGATACTCACACCATACTAATGGAAGCAGTAATTGTGTATCCAATAGTGACCCCAACAAGATTCCCATACTGAGCCACCCCACATAGCTGAACTTTGTAACCACCTACACACATACATAATCCAATTATAAAACAAAACAAATTAAATCACATTTATTGCTAATTCATTTCACAAAGATTCATTGGTAATGTAACATCACTTCTTTGGAAAATAGCGAAATTAATGAATGAATGAATGAAAAAGAGATAGTAATATGTATTTAATGGTCGTCAATTTAATAAAGTTTGCAAATGAAATATTAGTCGCAAAGTTTAAATTTTTTTCAATTATTTTATTATATAACTATTTTTTGTTTCCTATTTCCTATTTCCCATTTAATTAAGTAATGTTGTTTTGATAGTATTATTTTGTAGATGCATGAGACTAATCAGAATTTGACAAAAATTCGTGATAGTGAATGACTAACATACCTAAGTGGGAACGGACGACGTCCATGTAAGTGTAGTTGCGACGGCCTTGGTGGCGGTAGGAGTCGGCGAGGAAGGTGGAGGTGAGGTAGGTGATGAGGGAGAAGGCCACGAGCACGGCGGGACCGGCCACCCATCCTAGCTGCGCTATGGCCCATGCTAACGACAGCACCCCCGACCCTATCACCGCCGTTATGATGTGTGCGCTTGCCGTCAACACCGTCCCTAGTTCATCTCCAAATTAACTCCCTTACTTAATTGACTAACTAAACTAGACTAAACTAACTAATTGTGTGTTGTGTGTGGAAGTACCGGTTCTTGGGGAACGGCCGTCGTCGTCGAAATCCTTGCTTGCTTCGCCGTTTTCAAGTGCAACTGTTGACGCCTCTATGTGAAGAGAGTTCTTTTCCATCTCCTTTGCCATTTTTAATGTGTGTGTGTGTGTGTGTTATTGAGAGATGGTTTGTAATTTGGAGAAGATCTTGAAATTTGATTGAGAGGGAGAAATGGACTACCTATATTTATAATAATAAATGGGATGAAAAGGTTATGCAAAAAGGAAACTAGGAGGGTGGAGTGGATTGACAAATGCAAAATTCGAGAGACGATACAACAAATAGAATAAAATCAACCCCGACCCGAATCCGAATTTGACCCGAGCCTGCGGTGGAGGAGGATGCGCGCATACAAGTGTTTGTTAAACAATAAATCCTTACATTACATATGTATTCAAGCCGGGGAAATTTTAGTCACTAAATATAAATACGAGTGGTAAGTATAGTAAAATAAAGATACTAGTTCAAAACTACAAGTGCCTTCGTGTATTATTTTTCCACGGAATTGGGTTTTATTCTTTTATCTGGCATTGTTGTTTTCCTTCATTTTTCAACCCAAACAGCCCCACAACATGTGGCATTTTGTTAGGTACCTTGAAGTCGATATATACATAAAAAAATCAATAATTTTGTAATGATTCATTGAGATTAAGTTGATTAGAGCTATTTTGTTCCCTAATCATTACAATTAACTATAAGAATAAATTCCAATATACAAGCTATATAGCAAAAGATTATATGACAATTATTTAAAAAGAACTTTGAGATGTGAACTAAAAGTGAAACACCCCTTTAGAAACCGAACATCCTTTTTTTTCAGTAAGATTTACTTTGAAGATTCAAATCCGATTATATAGTCAAAATTTTCTTTACAATGCTAATCAATTTCTTATCCAGAATTAACACTAGTTTGTCACGCATATATCTGTTGATTACACTACAAAAAAAAACCTTGATTTTTTCCAGATTTCAAAGATCGAAACTTCAGCTATCTTCTTTTGACGGCAGTGTCCCATCCAAGGCTCATTTTCTCTGGGATTTAATTACAAAGGTTTACCAGTGGATAATGCTGCATTCTCCTCTGCTACTTGCAACTCACCACTGGTTGATGCTGCATTCTCTTCTGCAACATCATTTCATCCTTGGATCTCGATTCCACCTCGACTGTGTCCTTGGTGACAGCTGCTTCAGCTGCATCGGACTCTTGCAATGCTACGTCAATGGCATCCATGGTAGTGTCGCTGTCTTTTGCAGCGTTTTCAATATCCCTTTCTGCTTGCAGTCTATGTGCATTTACCAAATGCTGAACTCTTTCTAGTTCAGCCATCCGATCACCGTACCGTTTCTGTAAAGTGCGCTCGAGATCCTTCTGCTTCTGAACCTCTTCCCTGAGGTTGCTGATCCTGTATGTTGCCGCTAGAGTTTCTTGCTTACTCAAAGCTCGGAAGCATTCTAGCTCGATTCCCGCAGCGTCCATCTGCTTGAAGGTTGTCTCCACTTGTGCCCAAAGTTTGTTACACCTCATCTGATAAGTCAGAAACAAACTAAGTTAGAAATCAGATATCTAACACAATTCATATACTATCATACAAACAAACCAAGAATCTAATATTGATTGAAACAAATATGTCAAATAAGAAAAAGATTCTGAAATCTGAACACCAATGCACACAAGCTATAGATAGTGATTTCCATTCACGTATCATGCGACTGAAACTGTCCGATCAACAAATATCATAAACCCTCTCATGACTGTCGGCTACTAGAGTTTCTGTATATCATACCTGATAACCATTAGTTAGAACTTTAATCTTCTGCTCATGCCGTTGTGCTTTTTTAGTCTCATCTTCCATCTTCTTCTTCACATGTTCAAATTCATTCTGCAGGGAGGAAAGTTTCTCTGCATGGGTGGCAACACTTGCTAGACCGAAGCCATCACGTGTAGGGAAGTACATCATATCATCTAAGCATGCTTTATGTGCTTCCACATAGCTTTCAAAAGATTCATTCTCATGGCCCATAGCAACACGTAGATATTGGACCTCATCTTCTATTAGTTTATCTGCCTGCATAATCAAATAATCTTATGTGAGTGCAATTCAATTTGTTTTGAGTTATACACAACACGGTAGGACTTGAGAGTGACAAAGATATGAATGAAAGACCCAGAAGAAAACCACCTCTATACAAAAATAATTTCAAGTTGCTTACAAGAAAATTAAGACATACTAGTAAGAAGCATATGAAACAATTTTTCATCTCCAGAAAGCCATCAAGTCATCAACATAGTATAGCATAATTCTGCAAACTTACTTAAATATATCAATCAAACACTTAAAAATTGCCGTAGGAGCATAATAGCAAACTTATCACAAGGATCATTAAGTATCTAAGCATTAAAACAGAATCGTGAGACCAATTTGTGCCACACAAAAGGTGTTATTTCAAAGATTTAATTAACTTATTAGATAACACAAAGCAACATGTTCACAACAGTAAGCTTAACAAATGTTCTTGCATAGCATTAGTCGTGAAAGCAAAAAAATCTTTAAAGTCAATATGAAACCCCAGCAAAATTCAAAGTGCACAGGAAAATATATCAAATATACGATTTGAACTGCATACATACCTCTTTCAGCTCATCTTCTTCAAACTCGTCAATTGTTGGCACATCTACAGAATTCTCTTTTGCAGCACGTTTTCCTTTCTTCTTCTCCTTTGTTGCTTTCTCGTCCAGGGGATATTTAATATTATCATGCTCTAACAAAGACAAAAGCTCCTTCCTTATTAATTCATCAGCCTGCTCAACTAAAGTTAATGGAACAACAGAACTCTTGTCTTCATCAGCTCTCATCAAAGTGTTTCTAATGAGGTCCAACGAAACCACAGGAGGTCTTGGCAGCTCCCTCTGCAGTACTTTTGACCTTTTCTTGAGTAATGCTTGTTGCCTTGCTTCTTCCTCAGCCTTCTCTCTAGCAATTCTATCCGACATGTCTTCCTCGATCTTCTCTTCAGGTTCTTCATCCTCTTCAGCCAATGGCTGAATAACTATCTGGTAGTCATTCTTGGGTTGTGGGAGATTTTTCAGACTAAAAATGAGTTCCTTTTTTGAATCAGACTGTCTCAGTTTGGAACTGTCAAGCATATCAATATCTTCATTTATGCGCAGCTCATCCCTCATTGAAGTTCCCTTTGGAGTCAAACCAACAGCATATACATCACGTGTGGGTGTCATCCCGATTCTGGGAGTGAGACCAGGGCCTCCAGGAGTAGCAGACGGAGTCATTAGAGGATTTGGTGTTGCAATATGCTTTCTCTTGGGAGTCACCCCAGAAAAGTCTGAAGGGTGCAGCATCGGATTATCCCCACCAAGCAACGGAGTCTGAGACAAAGTCAACCTCCGCTGGTTCTCTGCTTCCATCATAATGGCATCCTGTTTGCCTGCAGGAGTCCTTTGAGGGGTTCTCCCTGGAGTGAAGCCATGTCTCGGAGTCTGGGCATAACTTGCAAGAAGAGAAAGTGTTGCAGCGTTTCCTTCTGTAAGTTCTTCATTCCCAAGAATATCACTAGCACTTCCCATCTTAGCAATTGCCTCCAACTCATGGTCAGGAATCTGTGGGGCTGGGAGATTTAACCTGGACCTTTTGCGAACTGGCTCAGGATCATTGAGTTTATTTGCTTGCAAAACTGCAGACGGAGCATCCTGCCTCTCTGCTATTTTATTTCTTGCGATGTCCTGCTTCCTCAATCGAGCCTCTTTGTCAACTCTTCTTTCACCTTCCAACTCCTCAATCGTTGTTGGAAACTTGACTAATTCAGCAGGTCGATCTTCATCAGCAATATCATAAAAGCCAGGTGGAGGTCTCTTTTCAAAAGGTATTTCAGCATTGTAATCAATTCCTCCTCTCTTTCTCTTCTTATGGCGAAGGTTAATTCCAGCAGCTTTAAGCTCTCTTCTTTTCTGCAATGAAGCAAGCCTGCGAGCCTCTTCAAGCTGTTTCTCTCGGGCTTTCCTTTTTGCCTTCTTACCCCTAGTGTTGGCTAACCGAGCCCGAGCTTCAGACAGCATCTCCTTTTCATCTTCATCCATATCTACAGGATCAGGCCGAGCAGGCTTCGATTCCGGATTAGGATCAATCTCTCCAGGACGCAATTTTCTCGGGTCATCACCAGGTTCGTAGTTCTCATCCTTGGCACAGGCTGCATCCAAAAGCCTTTCATATCTCTCCAAGCACTGTGATGGAGTACGCCCGACAATAGGGGCAATCGTCCTCCACTGGGTAGGCATCAGTTTCGCCAAATGCAATAACTTCTCATCTTCTTCTCGGGTCCACTCAGTCTGCAATGCCATGGAAGGAAGTGGTTCAGTTCCGAATCACAAATGATGAAAGCTATCAACATAATAAAGATGGAAACTATAACATTCAAGAACAATTCTTATGCACAAATTGCCTACTACAAGATTCCTAAATTGGTTTTCCACATGAAATACTTCTATTTAATGTGCAACATCTGAAACAGATAATATAACAAACCAACAGCAATATAGAATTAACAATCAATCAAATATAAAAAATTAAAACTAGGAAACCCTCTAGTAACATAAAAACAATCAATCAGATTATGAGGGATCAATGAACCCTAAATTCACATCAAAAATTAAATAAAAAAATGAAAATATCAACATACCTTTTTGATTGAGGGATCCAGCCACTCATACCAGCGTGTCTTGCACTGTTTGGCCGATTTCCTGACCAACAAAGAAGAAATTCTTGCCCATTGGTTTTTCCCATATTTCATAACCGAAGCCTTGAGAATTTCATCTTCTGTGTTCTTCCACACACCTCCCTTTATCGTAATCCTCATTTTTCCGGTGAAATTTTACAACTACAGTGGACTAATACGACTAATCGAAGGGTTTGTTTAATACTACTCTCTCAATTCTCTCAATCTAAGACTCAAGTCAGATTATTTCGTTAAGTTTCTGCGAAAATCAAACGCTCTCAATCCAATTTTATAAGCTAATTTCATATATTTATAAGTAAAACAGAGCCTAATTCCATATTATGGAAACTTATTTTAAAAAGGAAATAAATCATATACATGGGAGAACATAATTTAGGAAAGGGGGATATAAACCCTAAACCCTATGCATGGTGCTGTGCTAAACGACGACGCATTTGGAAACATTTTTAAAAAGGGAAGAAATCATACACTGCATTGCATTATTTCCTTGGATGTTTATATTTATGTTTTTAATAATACTTCCGTGCAAAATAGTTGTTTTTGTAAAGAAAAATATAGCAACATAACCATGAATTTAATTAGCCAATTAATATTTTACTCAAATAAATACAAAATATTTTTTTTGAGCATTTAATTTTTTTTTCAATACTTTGGCCAATAATCAAGTTCGTCAAATAATACTAAATGTTTATAGGTTAAAACAGTGAATTTAAAAAATAGTTTTCTTATGTTGTTCTTTTAAGTTATTAATTTTTTAATTCAACATATACTTTTATGGATTTTTCTCAAATAAAAGTCTATATAAGAGATTGTGAATTCTTTTACGCACAAGAGTTTGTGGGATTTTCAAATTTCAGGTTATTGTTTTAGTATAATTTAAAAAATCACACAAAATTATTATCAATAATTTTATTTTTATTTTGCACACATTATTACGCTTCAATTTCCATGTTACAAAAAGTATTAGTATAATGAACAATTAATCATAACAATAAGAATCACCCATTAATTAAAGTTCCTCCACTGCAGATGATTTCTTCCCGTTAATTAATTTAGGCTCCATTATTAACAGCTTCTTTTTTAATCTTGTAAAATTACTGAGTCTTTTCCTTCCTTCCTTTCCTTTCTTTCTTATGCATAAAAGATTGATATAAAACTTAAAGATCTATCCAAAATTACTAAAAAACAATGAACTAACAAAAAAAATGGAAGAAATGAGCATTACATGTTCACAAACTAAAGAGAAATAATTTACAATAGCTCTTAGCTAATGATAAGTTTGAAATAAGGAATGGTATCATGTTGCGATACTAGAATTTCATAAATGAATTTGAAATATAGTAGTAAGATTAAATAATCTTAGGTGTGCCATATGAATATAACTAATGGAATTCTGTCAGATTTATTTAATTCATTTTAATACACAAAACGATCACCAATAAAGTAAATTAAAGAACATCTAAATTCCTGGACCACCCTTGTATGTTTGTTTCTTCATTTAGAAACTTAAGATTTGATCCTTTTTCTTTTTCCTCTCTATATCTTTTTATAGTTTTATCCAAGGTTCAATTTGTTCAAGTTTTTTAAAAGACAATTTTAAGATAGGTAAATGCACCTCTGGATCCTTTTTTTTTCTTTTTTCCTTTAAATATTTCATTTTCTTTGGGAGGAAAAATTGTACAGTACTGCATTTAAATCAAACATCCTCTTCCACTCTGCCAGTAAGGCAGTAAAGATATTATACTCTTTTTTTTTCTTCTATTTTTTCCCTCTAAAGACTTCTTGCTAAATTAGCAATATTTTAGATGTTTATGTTGATGGCCTTCAAACCTATTTCACCAAATATGATGTTTAAATTTGATTTCTTGAAGCCTTGCTTTTCTTGTGAAATTTTTGGAGGAATTGGGAATCTAGAGAAAAGAAAGGGAGAAAATGAATAGGACAAACAAATGATTGAAAATGGTGAATTATGTGTTCAAATGTATTTATTTAATGTTCAAGAAAATACTTATCAACAATCCTAAAAAAGGAAATACACAAACAATTAATTCCACAGCAGCAAAAAGTGGATATTGGACATTTACCTGTAGTCTATGTAGCTGTAAAAATTCCATAGAATAATAAACTGGAGATAACAGAAGAATCAATACAGTCCTTTTTTTGGCAGAGCTTCTGAATTCTTACTTCAAATTACAGCAAAAAAAATAAATATGAGTGATCAAGACACCTAAAATGTGACAGAATTGCAGCAAACAATAAAAAACTAGTATGACATAAATTTTCTGTGCTTTTAATACCAAATGCAGGTGCATTGCATTGCATATATCAACCATACTGAAATTTTAGTTGGAGACCTAAAACTTACTTACTTTCATAACACTCCTTAATGAGACATTATGTGCAAGAAGATGCATACATAGACACACACATGTATACTTTTTGTGTGTGTGTTTTTGGGTAGCAGAGTCATAACTGTTCACAGTAGGTTTGGCTAACCTTTAGCAATGAATGCCTGGAACCATACCGATGAATATGAAGTTCAAGAACCAAAATCAAAGCATTAGCTCGACACCTCAAAATGTACTAAATACTTTATGCGAAAAGGGAAGATTCGAGGAGGGCAAGAAACATGTTCTTGGATCTTGTTTGCAGCAAAATTTCCACATAACAAAGGATCATCTGATATTGAATTGGAAGAAACTGGGCTAAACGAGCTAAGCAAGGCGTTTCTCACCTTAGACATTAAGACGTCTATACAACAAGGAATTCAAATGCAAGCTGAGGAGCATAATATTTAACATGAATCATCATATGATCAAAGATATATGCAAGATTGGTGATCTGATCAAACTTAATATGGCTGGCAGATGAATTGCACTTAATATGTGAAATTCGAATAAACCTACTGTGACTTCATCGACAATAAAAACTGCACAAGGCATCAAAATACACCAGGGGCAACTGACCACGTTTGTTGTTCCATCAGCAAAAGACAGACGATGTTAACCAGCTGCGTGCTCCTCTGTGATCCGTCAAACCACAGAGAAAAATGAAACGAGGTGAATACATGCCTTCATAAGCCTTTAATCAAGAATCCTTCTGTTTGAAACTATAACACCAAATACCAAAAAAACCCAACAAACTTGCTCATTGACATAACACCAATAAAGGGGGAAAAGGAGGAATCTTTGTTAATTCACTATTGTTTCAAATACTATCAAACTGGAGATAAAGCTCAAGCCTTTATATGAATCATCTCACAACAAATGACACCTAAATGAAAACATTTACAAACTAAGATTAGATTTACATTTGTTGGAAAGCAGCAAGCACCTTTCTTTACTCAAAAAGGTAAAGAAACTAAAAGAAAACTTCACTAATCAAAGCCCAAAACATCATTATTAAAAAGGATATAGCTAAAATATCCAACCAACCAAAAGAATTTAGGAAAAGGGAAATGGAAAAAAGAAAGCATAAACTAGATACCATCATCATCAATTAGTCATTATCATAATTTCAATTCAAGTACAGTACAATTATCTTTTTTTCTTGACTTACAAAAGATAAATACACAAAATCTATGTATACCACCAAATTCCAAAATGCTCCATTTCCAATATCTTCCACTCTGCATTGGCAAAACCTCTATCTCCTCATCAGCTCTCTCCAGGAAAAATGCTAAAATTTCCAAATGAACTCTTTTCTCATATTAGGTTAGCCAAAAAACTTTAAAATAAGTAAAATAAATATAAAAAATACAGAAGAAAGAGGTCTAATGATTATAAAGAGTCTCCTTTTTTCCTTTTCCAATATTTTAGAGAACAAAAACACTGTAAAAAATATGCCTGGCTCCAACCTGTCTGCCTTCAACCAACAAAAAGCAAAAAAAGGGCAACATTTCTTTCTCCCTTTTTCTCTGATGGAGAAGAACAAACCACATTGCTCTCCCCCTCACCAATGAAAACCCCATAACCACCTCAGATTCACAGTGTTACAGTCTTCCTCCAAAAGGGCAACCTCGTCATTCCACCCCACCACCCCCCTCCACCCAAGAACCACCATCCCACCACCTTCCATTCTTATTCGGCAAATGGGCTTCAAGATTTTCCTTCTCTCTCACTCCACAAACTGTAAAAATCTAGTCTTTTTCTTTTCCTCTATCTTTGAAATGCTAGAGAGAGAAAGATTGGATTTTGATTGGTTTCCCAGAGCTAAGTGTAAATGTCAAAACTGTGTGTGTGTGTGTGTTGGGATTGGAGAATCAAGAATGGGGGGATTGAGTAGTTTAAAAGGAGAAATGGGGGTAGGCCGGTGAAAGGCCATTTTCAACTTTCTCTTTGTTCCCTTTTTCCTAACTCTCTCCATTTTGTCTCTCTCATTTGATATTTAGTTTGTTACAAAGCAATATACTCCTATATTGTGAAAATTTATTCCTCCCATTATTAATGACCTTTAATTCGTACACCCACTTAATTTTATTTTACTTTCTAACTTTTTCAATTACTCTCTTCCACAATTATTTGAGGATCAAGTATAACTCATGTTTCCCTCTAAAAAAAAGTACTAACTCATGTATCAATGCTTCAACCTAAATTTAAGACTTTTGTAGTTAAACACTTATTATACTTTTATCACTAGTAAAGGTAACTCCTAGAGTTCAAAATTAATTACAATAGGAAATTAGTTGGTAGGTTAATAAACTCAATATTGTGGATATGGACAGTAATGTAATTCATTTTGTAACTTTTCTCTTCCTACTTTATTCTGCTAATGAGAGATATAAATAAGAAGAAATTACTGATGTCTCTCGTTAGTAAAATAAAATAAGTAAAAAAAGTACTCTAAAAAATGAATCGTATTATTGGAATAATACTATATAAGAATTTAAACATGTTGTGTTATATTTAACTCGTACAAAAAATTCATAAATCAACTAATGTATGTGTGAGTGTGTATCAATGCATGATAAATTATTTAGAGGGAACTTCTTTTTTGGTCCACGAACTTTGCCAAAGTATCATTTTAGGTCCGTGAATTTTGAAAATATCATTTGAGGTCCATCAACTATGAGATAATATCATTTGAAGTACTCTTTTACTATTTCCAAGTTTTTCTAGACGAAAATACCCTCAATACCTTAAAGGGTATATATTTTTAATAAACTTATCATATACTCATATTTTTTATAAATATCTTTACAATATATTTTTGACGATTTTTCTAAATATAATTTTATCATATTGTGACATGCAAGTTAAATTGCTTCTTCAATTATTTATATTAAAGAATTTTAAAATTGAATATAGAACTTCTCTAATAATAAAAAAATTGAATAAGGATTATTTCTTGCATGTCACAAAATTAAGTGATAATATTGAAGGTCAAATTATATTTAAAAAATTCATCAAAAATATATAGTAAAGATATTTATAAAAAATATGAGTATATCAAAAGTTTATTAAAAATATATACCCTTAAATTTATTGAGGGTATTTTCGTCCAAAAAAACTTGGAAATAGTAAAAAAGTACTTCAAATGATATTACTCCATAGTTGATGGACCTCAAATAATATTTTCAAAGTTCACGGACCTAAAATGATACTTTGGCAAAGTTCGTGGACCAAAAATGATGTTCCCCCAATTATTTATTACTATTACTAGTATACTTATTATGACATCTTGAATATCCAAAATAGATTAAATTTTTAAAATTTAATACTCCATCCGTACTATAAAATTATGTGCACTTTTTATTTCCGTATGTCCCATAAATATGGGGATTTCCATTTATGAAAGTTATTCCAATTTATTACTCCTATTAACCAAATTATTTACAATGTATACCACTATAAAAAAAAACTAACAATAATAGGATTCCACTATCCACTAACACTACTTTAACTACTATTCTCCACATCTCTTTAACTTACCAATTTTGTCTTAATTCTCGTGTCATATCATATGGCCATACTTTTATGAGACGGAGGGAGAATGATATTTTTATAGATTATTAATATAATTTCTACATTATTTGATTTTTTTATATATATAGTATTTTATTTTATTTTTGAATTTTATATAAAATCGAATATTATATGTTCTTCAACGTAAATTGCGTGTAGGGAACCTGAAGTCATTCCACAATTAAGGATAGTTTAACATATTACTCAGAAAATATTTCTCATTTCATAGGAAATAGTTGAACTGAGGCCTATGGAAAAACAAATAAGTCAAATTTAGGTTGTAAAAGTAAAATCTTGCAGTCGTTTATTACCCCTAGACAAATTTCAGAACTACATTGATTTCAACTTATTGGACATTAATGTAGTACACAATTATAGTTTCAAATTTGTAACAAGTTTGACTTACAATTACTGGTGAGATTTGAACTTTTAATATTTTTCATCACTAAGTCGTCATAAAAAAAGAAAAAGAAAATGGCAGTGGCAAATCAAACTTTGTTTATGTAAATTCATGATAATAATTCTATATAAAACTTATGCATTTTCATTACCTTTAATACCCAATAATCATTTGTAAATTCAATATGCATTGTGGCATGAGTCATGACTATGCCAAATTATGATAAGTCAATGGTAATTAGTAGTACTACTATTAAGTTTTACCTACCATAAAAATTTGATATGTTTTAATTTTTAAAGACACCAGCAACAACACACACTAAAACTAAATTTCACTTTATTTATAGATCATTCACTTATTATTTTCCTCATATTCATAGCATTCAAATCGCATTTCATTTCACATACTTTAGCATTTATTATTAGTTTATATATATATATTATATTATATTAATTGCAATTTTATATATATTCGTCGCAGTAACATAGTAATTTTTTTTTGTAGAAATTAGTTTTGGTGAAATAATGCATAAACGAATTATTAAGATATAATGGATGGAATAAAGGCCAGTGTGACAGTGCCGGTGAGACAACGGCGAGTGAGGGCGAAATCCGTAATATCATATTCTGCTACCGCAAAAGTCGAAGACAGTATAATTAATTTAATAAATGTTTGACTAATCTCAGAGTAATTAATTTAATAAATGTTGGGCCTTTAATTTAGCAAGTTTGTCCATGCATTGTCGTCTCATTCATTCATCATTACCAAATTCAATAATGTTTTAACAAATTCAAAATTAATTCTTTTTTCAATTCAATTATATCATGTCATGTCTCTTCTCTATTGGAACTTTCTCTTATCCTTTCAATTTTTATGATTAATTAAAGGCGCCGATAATTTTGTCACCTAACCATCATATATATGTCTCCATTTTATTCCTTTTCACCTCTCATTTTTTTAATAGACGCTTTTTTAGGTAAAGATAAAAAAAAATTCTTGGTATTAAATACTACTACTACTCATGTATACGTATAGGGATCATTCTATTTTATATATTTAAAGCGTTGTATATAGAGTTAATTACTTTATAGTACTAGAATTAAATTTATTAGTTGAAAAATAAAATTGTTGCTCGTTGTGAATTTTATAAAAATATCATTAATTAGATTAGAAATTAGTAGAGGTGCTGTCGCGTCAATTTATTCAGTTTGGCTCTGTTTCTAAGGTGAAAATGAAATGAAATTATCGATATTATCATTTTCTGAGATTCGATTGGAAAAGGAAAGCGTAGCAAATCTTTGTTCACAATTAATGTCCCTCACTCGATTTGACTCTTGATCACCATCTCATCGATATGTCCATTTCAATAAATTCACTATTAAATGGGTAAATTATTATTTTTATATATTGTCTTTTAAGTGTATTTTTTTCTAAATACTCCAATTTTATAAAGAGGAATAGTAACCATTATTCGTTATTCCCTTTTTTCACTATGACCGACAGATAATTGGAAAAAAAATTTGTCATTGTTAAGTCAAACATAGTGAAGAAAATATCTTAGCGTTCAAAGCTATAGATATAGCATAACGATCAAATGTTAGGCAATAGATGACGGAGGAAAAATAAAAATGAACATAGAAAGAATCGCACTCCGGCAACATTCCAAAAATCAAATCTAATAGTAGAGTTTTCTAAAATTCGTGGGCAAAGAATGGGACACACTAAAAGATTGTATCAAATTTGGTGCTAATAGTATTTTTTTTCAATCTATTAGAAATGGGTCACTCACCCCTTAAAGGCCTCATAAGGGGAGGGTTATCCACACTTATATAGATTAGATTGGATCATCATCAAGTCGATGTGGGACAGAATTGAGAGAATTTAACACGCCCCCTCACGTGTGGGCCGGAAAGGACATCGGTCTTCCATCACGTGGGTAGGCAATGCTAGAGAACCATCATCGATGTGGGCCGGAAAGGACATCGGTCTTCCACTCGTGAGGTAGATAAGAGATAAAGAGAAAACCATTATCGACTTGGGCCCGCTCTGATACCATATTAGAAATGGGTCACTCACCCCTTAAAATGCCTCATAAGGGGGAGGGTTATCCACACTTATATAGATTAGATTGGATCATCACCAAGTCGATGTGGGACAGAATTGAGAGAATTTAACACAATCATAGTGCTAAGACTAAAACATCTTATCTTATGAAAGGCAGTACCCATTGTTAACTGGTGGCTGAAGTTTTTCTTCTAATAAATAATTTTGTTTCAGGTCACAATTTATTGTAACTTATAATAAGAATATTAAATCTTTCTTCACACTATAATGTGAACTTTTTAAATTACTATTTTCTCGTTCCCATAAGAATATACACTTTTTTTTAATCCGTTCAAAAAAATATGTGCTTTCTAATTTTAAAAACTATTGTCTCTCTAATGAGGTGGAACTCATTTCCTACTAATAATACTTTAATTACTTTTTTCTCTTTTACTTTTCTCTTATTTTACTAATTTTATATTAAAACTCGTACGCAACTCAAAATGCATATTCTTTTGGTATGGAGGAAGTACTAATTATAGGTCTGGGGATAATGATAAATCAAAATTGGTGAGGCTAACTAAAACGAAGTTTGTAAAAGCTCAACTAAGAAATTGTTGAGGCTATATAATTAGATTTAGCATTTCTAAATCCAAAAAATAGTAAAATTTGTGTATTTTAAATTTTTTTAAAGAGATACAAAAAATGAATGCCTTTCAATGCCACAGTTTAATCGTTAAGGCTATAGACCTCATCAACTTCAACTACTTATCTAAGATGCATAGAATTTAATAGCCGCAAATGTGATCCATCTCAATTCTCAAGTGACAAAGTTAAGACATCCAAAAGTATATTATGTTTTAATTTTCTTAATTTAAGTAGTACTTTTAGTCTAGTCTATAGTAGCTTGGCTATCGTGCATATTGAAATTCTAAGTAATACTCCCTTTGTTCGTGAATAAGAGTCTCGTTTTTTCATTTTGGTCTGTTCGTGAATAGGAGTTTCAGTTCATAATTATCATAAATGATAAAAAGGCCCCACATTCCACCAACTCATTCCACTCACATATCATTTAAAACTAATACTCCCTCCGTTCCCTCATAGTTGAGGCGAAACTTTTCGGCACGGAGTTTAAGAAATGAATGTTGAGTGTGTTAAATAAATGGATTAAAAAGTAAGAAAGAGAAAAAGGTAGAGAGAATAAAGTAAAAAGTGAATAAAGTAGAGAGAATAAAGTAAGAAAGAGTAAAGTAAGAAAGAGAAAAAAGTTACTATATATAGAAATGACTCAACTATGAGGGAACTTCCCAAAATGGAAAAATGACTCAACTATGAAGGAACGGAGGGAGTATATATATAAGTGTGACTCATGTACCACTCACTTTTCTTAACATTTATTAAAATTCATGCCGGAAAGAAATGAGACTCCTATTCGCGGACGGAGAGAGTAATATATATTTGATAATGATAAATGGCTCATCTCACTGTGACCTTATCTTGAACTCTCAAAACTTCAGTTGCCCCATCCCCTAGGCGCAAATAACCTATCATTGTCTCGGTTGATGTAAGCTTTGGGGAAGTTGAAATAGTAGAGCACTCATCTTATTGCTTGGATGCTTTCAGTTTCAGCAGTTATCTGCTCAGCACTTGACTAAATACTCCCTTCGTTGTGCCATAGTTGAGATGAAACTTTTCGGCACGGAGGTTTAGAAATGAATATTGGGTGTGTTAAATAAATAGATAAAAAAGTAAGAGAGATGAAAAAGTAGAGAGAATAGAGTATAAAGTGAATAAAGTAGAGAGAATAAAGTAAGAGAGAGTAAAATAAGAAAGAGAAAAAAGTTATCATATAAGGAAATGACTCAACTATGAAAAAACTTTCCGAAATGGTAAAATGACTCAACTATAGTAAAACGGAGGGAGTAACATTTATTATGAGCACGATATATCTTGTATCTAAATAAAGTATTAGGCACCCTCCCCTTGCATCAATTCCTTCATTTCTCGATTAAAAATAAATATAATTTTGATTTTATAATAATTTTGAAACAATTAAACAAATTAATGATGAATTAATTCGAAAACTAGCTAGGTTAGGCAAAAGAAAATATTAGGCACCCCCTCCTTGATAGCTCGACCGAAAGAACCTAACCTAATTTACCAAGCCTATCCTAGGACACATAATGTGCAACATCTATGGCAGTAATAATTTCTATTAACCAAATTAATGAGGCAAAAAAGACTAAGAAATAAAGCAGTCATCAAATTAATACTACTATATAGTATGCTAATCTATATATAGGCCCTACGCATGAAGATCAACGGTGTACTATTTTATGGTTATTAGCATCATATTTAATTGAATTATGGATCATATTTTGATTGAGTTTTGTCAATTAGATTAAACGTCACCGCATTATATGGAATTTGTGGGATCAAACACATTGAAGAAGATTGTTGTTAGCTTCAGAGAGTAAATGTGATACGATAGTAGTCACTGACAATAAATGGCACACGAAGAACATAAATATTAAAATTTGACACTGAAAGATCAGGACATTGCTGCCGCAAAATTAGATCGGTGTTAGCTCCAAAAGACATATTTAGCGATTAAATATAAGTTCACATTAAATGAAAATTCTTAGTAACAAAATTAAAATGCATTGATGGAATCCGACTTAATTTTTGCTAATTCTATGATGAAATGGGAATATTAGGTTTTCAACAAAGACAGATATACTCCTATAAAATAACATAATCAGCTTTATTAGAAAGAAGTAAAAATACATACTACTTAGTTCACGACATTCGTATTTTTTTAACAAAACTGAAAATAACTATTTAACCTATATATTTAAAATAACTACTCGAGTTTTCATACTTGTGTCACAGTAATGAATGGGACCTTTAGTATGATTGGCCATTATTTTCAAAATATATTTTTATATCTTCCAATCAATTTGTAATAATGGCAATTACGGTTTTCGGTTGGTCGCGGCCCTTTCATTATAAAAAGAGTTGTACAGTTGGATAAAAAAGTACTTAGTGGCTAATCACGAACCAATTAATTTATCTAGTTTTGATTTATAAATTCAAATCGAAGCTTATTTGTAATAATCGGAGGGAGTATTCTTTTATTTTTCTCTAATTTTCCATAAACATCTTCATATGTATTAATATTGAGACAATTGCGACATGGGGTGGTGGCGCAGTTGGCTAGCGCGTAGGTCTCATAGCTAGAGTTGAGTTATCCTGAGGTCGAGAGTTCGAGCCTCTCTCACCCCATTTTTTGTCATTTTAGTCCACACCCCAATTCTTGTGATTTTATTTTTGGCTTATCTTCTTTCTCATTAGTATTGAATATACCTTGAATAATATGTCTATAATTAATAAAAATAATTATCAATGGGTATTATATAAGGGTTGATCATTTGTTTTCATACAATAAAAAAGTTCAATTTTATTGGACTTTGAGGAGTACAAGTGTAAAACGTGAGATAGTACTTAATTAAAAATGTTCTCCTGCACAATGGATTTAGCCATGAAACCAAGTGAGATTTATTACACTAGTATATAGTGGTTGGTAATTAGGAGTATTATTTAATAATCCCCTTTCACAAAATTTTTGCCACATTAGCCAAATAGAGCTTCCACGTAGAGAGAGATACACATAATGACTACAAAAAGGAAAGTCTTTATCAATTTCCGAATTATCTGATGAAGTACAAAATTAAAGTAAAAATAAAAATCACGTTTTGGATTGAACAGCATACAAGTTCTCTTTCACCCTCACAAAATGAAATAGAACATCACATACATTCTCCGATTTCAAGTATGGGAAGAAAACTATCTATGCTTCGCCAGCACTCTTCTCTGCATTCTCTTCCGCAGCATCATTTTCATCCTTGGATCTCGATTCCATCTCCACCTCCACGCCCTTCGTCTCATCAGTATCTTGCACTTCAGGCTCAGCAGTAGGTGCAATTACCTCATCTCCAGCTGCAACACCAGCCTTGACCGTGTCCTTGGTGACAGCAGCTTTCTCTTCAGCTGCATCCGTCTCTTGCGTTGCTGTTGCATCAGCCTCAGCCTCAGCCACGGCTGTGTCCTTGGCGACAGCTTCTTCAGCTGCATCGGGCTCTTGCATTGCTTCGTCCTTGGGAGCTTCAAGATCAGGTGCAACAGATTGATCTTGAGTTGTGTCAATGGCATCCATGGCAGTGTCGTTGTCTTTTGCAGCATTTTCAAGATCCCTTTCTGCTTGCAGTCTATATGCATTTACCAAATGCTGAACTCTTTCTAGTTCAGCCATCCGATCGCCATACCGTTTCTGTAAAGTGCGCTCGAGGTCCTTCTGCTTCTGAACCTCTTCCCAGAGGTTGCTGATCCTGTATGTTGCCGCTAGAGTTTCTTGCTTACTCAAAGCTTGGAAGCATTCTAGCTCGGTTCCTGCAGTGTCCATCTGCTTGAAGGTTGCCTCCACTTGTGCCCAAAGTTTATTACACCTCATCTGATCAGTCAGAAACAATCTAATTCAGCAATTGGATTTCTAACACAATTCATATATCGTACAACCAAAATCAAGAATCTAATCTTGATTGAAACAAACTATGTCAAATAAGTAAAAGATTCTCAGATTTAAATACAAATTAACACAAACTATAGATAGCGATTTCCATTCATGTAACATGCGACCAAAAATGTCAGATCATGGAGCTTCTTGTAGAGTTTCTGTATATTTAGGTAGCGATCATTTTTAATAAAAGTTCAACGGCCAAAGGGAAATTACACAACACAAATGCTTTCAAAAAGAAAATCATGAAGAAGATCATACCTGATAACCATTGGTTAAAACTTTAATCTTCTGCTCAATCCGCTGTGCTTTTTTAGTCTCATCATCCATCTTCTTCTTCACATGTTCAAATTCATTCTGCAGGGAGGCAAGTTTCTCCGCATGGGTGGCAACACTTGCTAGACCGAAGCCATCACGTGTAGGGAAGTACATCATATCATCTAAGCATGTTTTATGTGCTTCCACATAGCCTTCAAAAGATTCATTCTCATGGCCCATAGCAACACGTAGATATTGGACCTCATCTTCTATAAGTTTATCTGCCTGCATATTCAGATAATCTTACTTGAGAAAAATCCAATTTGAAGGTGGGACTCTAGAGTGACAAAAATATGAATGAAAGAACCAGAGGAAACCACCTCTACGCATAAATAATTTCATATTGCTTACAAGAAAATCAAGAGAAACTTAGTAAGAAGCACATGCAACGATTTTTCATCTCAAGAAAGCAATCATCAAGTCATCAACATATAACATAATTCTTCCCACTTATATAAATAAAACAATCAAACACTTAAATGTTGCCGTGGTACCATAATAGCAAATACTATATTACAAGGATCTTTAAGTAATTCAAACATCAGGAAAGATGGCCAGGAATCTAAGTATTAAAACAGAAACGTGGTCTCAGTTTGTGCCTCACAAAAGTTATCTTGGAACTCCAAAAAATTTAAAAGTGCCCTGGAAAATATATCAAATATACAGTTTGAGTTACATACCTCTTTCAGCTCATCTTCTTCAAACTCGTCAATTGTTGGCACATCTACAGAATTCTCTTTTGCAGCATGTTTTCCTTTCTTCTTCTCCTTGGTTGCTTTCTCATCCAGGGGATATTTTATATTATCATGCTCTAACAAAGACAAAAGCTCCTTTCTTATTAATTCATCAGCCTGCTCAACTAAAGTTGACGGGACAACGGAACTCTTGTCTTCATCAGATCTTATCAAAGTGTTTCTAATGAGGTCCAACGAAGCCACAGGAGGTCTTGGCAGCTCCCTCTGCAGTACTTTTGACCTTTTCTTGAGTAATGCTTGTTGCCTTGCTTCTTCCTCGGCCTTCTCTCGAGCAATTCTATCTGACATGTCTTCCTCGATCTTCTCTTCAAGTTCTTCATCTTCTTCAGCCAACGGTTGAATAACTATCTGGTAGTCATTCTTGGGTTGTGGGAGATTTTTCAGACCAAAAATGAGTTCCTTTTTTGAATCAGACTGCCTCACTTTGGAAATGTCATGCATATCAATATCTTCATTTATGCGCAGCTCATCCCTCATTGAAGTTCCTTTTGGAGTCAAACCAACAGCATATACATCACGTGTGGGTGTCATCCCGATTCTCGGAGTCAGACCAGGGCCTCCAGGAGTTGCACCTCCAGGAGTAGCAGACGGAGTCATTAGAGGATTTGGTGTTGCAATATCCTTTTTCTTTGGAGTCACCCCAGAAAAGTCTGAAGGGTGCAGCATCGGATTATCCCCACCAAGCAATGGAGTCTGAGACAAAGTCAACCTCCGCTGGTTCTCTGCTTCCATCATAATAGCATCCTGCTTTCCTGCAGGAGTTCTTTGAGGGGTTCTCCCTGGAGTCATTCCATATCTCGGAGTCTGGGCATAATTTGCAAGAAGAGCACGTGTTGCAGCATTTCCTTCTGTAAGTTCTTCATTTCCAAGAAGATCACTAGCAATTCCCATCTTAGCAATTGCCTCCAACTCATGGTCAGGAATCTGTGGGGCTGGGAGATTTAACCTGGACCTTTTTCGGACTGCTTCAGGATCATTGAGTTTATTTGCTTGCAAAATTGCAGATGGAGCATCCTGCCTCTCTGCTATTTTATTTTTTGCAATGTCCTGCTTTCTCAATCGAGCTTCTTTGTCAACTCTTCTTTCACCTTCCAACTCCTCGATTGTTGTTGGAAACTTGACTAATTCAGCAGGCCGATCTTCATCAGCAATATCATAAAAGCCAGGTGGAGGTCTCTTTTCAAAAGGAATTTCAGCATTGTAATCAATTCCTTTTCTCTTTCTCTTCTTATGGCGAAGGTTAATTCCAGCAGCTTTAAGCTCTCTTCTTTTCTGCAATGAAGCAAGCCTGCGAGCCTCTTCAAGCTGTTTCTCTCGGGCTTTCCTTTTTGCCTTCTTACCCCTAGTGTTGGCTAACCGAGCCCGAGCTTCAGAAAGCATCTCCTTTTCATCTTCATCCATATCTACAGGATCAGGACGAGCAGGCTTCGATTCCGGATTAGGATCAATCTCTCCAGGGCGCAATTTCCTCGGGTCATCACCAGGTTCATAGTTCTCATCCTTGGCACAGGCTGCATCCAAAAGCTTTTCATATCTCTCCAAGCACTGTGATGGAGTACGTCCAACAATAGGGGCAATCGTCCTCCACTGGGTGGGCATGAGTTTAGCCAAATGTAATAACTTCTCATCTTCTTCTCGGGTCCACTCAGTCTGCAATGTTACGTTGGGCAGGGTATCATTTACAGATCACAAATGATGAAAGTTATCAGCATAAGAAAGTTAGAAGCTATAGCATTCATGAATAACTTTTATGCTAAATTGTCTACTAAAAGATTGTCCCATGGTATAATCATCCCACACCTACTCCAATGTGTCAATTTCTTAATTCCTAGGTAGGTTTTTCACATGAAGTATTTCTATTAAATGTGCAACATCTGAAACAGTTAACAAAATATAACCAGCAACAAAATAGAATTAGCAATCAATCAAATAAAAAAAATACAAACTAGGCAACCCTCTAGTAACATAGAACAATCAATCAGATATAAAAAAAACAAATAAATAAATAGTTCAAATCTTGCATCATCAAAGAACAGAGCGATCAACGAACCCTTCATATCAAATCCAAAATAAATAAAAAACTGAACATTTCAAAATCTTGCAAGATGGAGTACCTTTTTGATTGAGGGATCCAGCCACTCATACCAGCGGGCCTTGCACTGTTTGGCTGACTTCCGGACCAACAGAGAAGAAATTCTGGCCCATTGATTCTTCCCATATTTCATAACAGCAGCCTTGAGAATTTCATCTTCTGTGTTCTTCCACACACCTCCCTTTATCATAATCCTCATTTTGCCGGTGAAACTTTACAACTACAATGGACTAATACAACAAATCGAAGGGTTTCTTCTGAGGGTTTAATATTTAGCTACTCTCTCAATCCTCTCAATCCAGGAATCAAGTCAGATTATTTCCTCAAATTCTGCAAAAACAATATAATTTGGGCATCAGTATTCTAATAACAGCTAATCAAAACAACTTCTGCAACACCAAACACTTATGTAATTTCTCAATCCAAGTTTATAAGCTGATTTCATTATCGAAATTCGATCTTGCCATACTAAAACAAGCTCTACAACTGCAAAATACGTAGCTACTGATTTAAAAACGCCTTAAAATAGACACGGAAAGCCTACAATTACAGCAACTAGTTTCGTTGTCAATCTTCGTGAATCGTTACAAGCCAACAATTTTCACTTCATTCGCACGATACCGACAACAATTTCCTACACATTGTTTCATACTACTATTTGACTCCGTAGGCTTCAAAAATTTAACCTAACTAGAAATAAATAAAAAAGAAACACGTGATAATCGGTTTGCTAATTGGAGTATTTCCTTACCAAATCAGCTGAGTCTCGAAAGCGATTCTGGAATGAATCAGGTGTTTAATCTCGGACGATTCAGCGATGCGCGGGACGGTTGAGTTGGAGATGTGCCTGTGCCCGTCCTTCTTGTTGTGCGTAATGGCGTAGAACGGAGGATATTGTCCGCGGAGAGAGGAATCCGGCGGTGATGAGGGCGCCGGGATTTTGAGGAAGAAGGGGGAAGGGAAGTATGGGGTTTGGGGATTTCAATGATGCGAGGGAATGACAATAGAGAGAGAAGGGGGTGAGAAGCATTGGGCTTTTTGTTGGGCTGGGCTTAAGGTGTAAAATAATCCGAAATTTGAAATTTTACTAATTTTTAAAGTTAGTACTACTACTTAATTAACCAAATTTTGACAAAATGATCTTTTCGACAATTTATCCAAAGTCCAATAAACTAAAAAATACTATTTTCATTTCCAGAATTATTACGTCACTCTAATTGTGGCTCAAATTTTATGATTTTTTTTTTGGATTTTAGAAAATCATTCTGAAACAAAATTGAAAGTCAAAATACTATACGATTCATAAAGCGAAAAGGTTATCCTACAAATCTTCATGCTTGTCGGTTATATCATTTAGATTTAATTAGCATTAATAAAAGTAGAAAAACGATGAAATTGTTAGTTATGGCTCCTGATTCGTCGTATCGATTAATGACATTTGGATTTTTCTTGTTGTTACTGTCACCGATCGCCGCCGGTGATGGTTCTTCCACCGCTTGCAGAAATGATTTCCCAATGGTATAAACAAAAACCTCAATTAAAAATTTTTGTCAATATTATTTTTTTCTGATCATCAATTCATAATTTCGGTGTCATACACCAATTTTTTTTGTGTCGATATCTCTGTAGCCATTACAAGGGTTGAAAGAAATGAAATTGTTTAACTGTGTTGATTTTTCTTAGCCAGTTTTCCTTTTCTTTGATTGTGTTGAACGTAATGAGGTTCTGTTTAAGGTGCAATAAGCAAGAGGGATATGCATGAAATTATTTGATCAATGGTGCATTTATGGTCTGTGAGGGATTTAGGCTGTATTGGATTTGATAGAGAAACTTGAGGAGAAAATATTAACTTAGTACACATTTGGTGGATTCCAACTCCAATGAGATTGAGAATGACACAAACATAGGGCTAATCATTTAAGATTTTTTATAATTACCCTATACAAGCTTCAAGTGTCTGTTACTCTTTTCTTTGGATACAACCCCAATTTGATCTAATTTTTTTGCTGAGGTACTACCTAAATAACCAGAGTGATATGCTTGTTTTGGAATAATGCAAGTTTTATTTCATCTCTTTTCCTTTTTCCAGGTTAAGGTTAAGAAGTGGGTAAATGGTGATGAAAAGGAGCCACTTTTTGGGCTTAACGCGGCTTTTGGCCCTATCTTACCTGAGGAACTCAAACAAGCACAAAGATTGCCAGCCAACTTTCTAGAACCTGCTACTGGTTGTTCACCCTCATCCTCGAAGGTACTGTCTGTGCATCTTCTGTTACTTTCGTCATATGTGTATAGATGACCACTGGTGACGTGGTCGGGTATGTTGGCCTATAAGTACTAGTAATTTTTATAGATAGAACAGTGATGCACTTGGCTTATGTTGCATTCTCATTTGAGAGACCAACACAAGCTGAAAGGTGTTATGCTTTAGAGGTAAAACTGAATGCTGAGTATACAAATTGAGAAAGTTGAAAGAAACAACGTGATGTGATATATACAGATTCTATCTTATGAAGACGCCGGGTGAAAATTTGGATGAAGTAAATAACTCTATTAACGCACTGAAGTTCACTACACCATGCTATTGTTATTATGATTTAATTACTTTGTAAAGACAATGCAAGTGTGTATTGACTATCATCTTGTAGTTGCCAGGCTCTATTGCTTTGGTGCTTCGTGGTGATTGTGACTATACAACTAAGGCTAGAGTTGCTCAAGAGGGAGGATCAGCAGCACTGGTGATGATAAATACTGAAGATGGTAGCTTCATTAATGACATATTTTCTCATTTTTTTGGCCTTTCGTTATTCTATATTTCTCACATTACGTTGACGAATTTCAGTTTGTTCTTAAAATTGATTCTCCTTCTGTGGAGCTTTTATAGGTCTTCCGAAGATGGGTTGTGCTAATATTACCATGTTGAGTATCAAAATTCATGTTATTACAATTTCAAAGTCAGCAGGACTGGATTTAAAGAAATCCATAACTGATGGGATACAAGGTCAGGCACTTCTGGATGTTTGGTCAAAGAAATTTTATGCATGTTTGGAGGAGACATGGTATCTTAGTCAACGAGAAAGATGATATGATTCTCTCTTATATTATATATTCGTTTACTTGTGGCTATTGTTCGATATCAAAGTGTTTGGACCTTATTCCCTCTTTCATGTTTCGTGGTGATCTATGCAATATGTGTGTACTATTCTCCTATTTAATTGCCCTATATTTGTTTATGAATGTAGTTATTTCTGATGCTTTCAAATCGGATTTAGCCATTTGTAGACTTTAGTACCATGTCCTCCTCCTCTACTGGTTCATCTACGCATCTGACATTTTGTGATAATTGTATCATTAGGAAGGGAAATGTATTAATTGAATATAACTATGCATGCCTGAAAGGAAACCTTTTGACTGACTCCGACCATCTCTACTTGAATGAAGCATTTATAATTTAAATTCGACTGATCAGCTATAATGGTTTTTTATGATCTCTGACACACACGGTGGTTATAATGTTAGTTCAGTACTTCTTTTCTTATGGTTCCTAAAGTGGCTCACCTGATCTCTCCGTCAAAATACCTCGAGGTGCTCTATCACATTTACTGAAAAAAAGACAATTAGGTAATAAAAGACAATCAAAGTTTACAATGTCACCTCTAGGGGTTCATGTGGATCAATAAGAGGATATATTGGGTGATAAAAGACAGTCAAAGTTAACAGATCTATTTCCTCTTCTATTTTCACAGTTCCTCAGTTTTGCACATCTGACAGCCTATTCAATATTTTTCTAATCTTTCCCTGATGTCTATGCATGTCATTTAATAGTTTTGTTGATAAATATAGATGCTAACCTATTTTTCTCTCTCTCTTTTTCCATTCAGTGGAGCTTTTGATATATTCACCAAATCGCCCGATTGTAGATTACTCGGTGGTATTCTTGTGGATGATGTCTGTTGGAACGGTAGTTTCTGCTACACTTTGGTCAGATATAGTTGGATCAGAGGAATATTATGAACCCAGCAATCAGCTTTCTCCAAAGGTTTCATCCAAAAAAACATCTTAGTCTTTACATAAGTATTCATTCAAACTATTCTCATTCTACTTTTATATTTGCAGAAGCTGATAACTAATTTAACTACTCCTTTGTAAATCTCCATATCAGGAATCTGATTCTGGTGCAAATGATGATGGAATCCTCCATATAACCATGGCAAGTGCAGTAATTTTTGTTGTATCAGCATCTACTTTCCTGCTGCTACTTTACTTCTTTATGTCAGCATCGTTCGTTTGGGTGCTAATTGTACTTTTCTGCGTTGGAGGTGTTGAGGTGAGTATTCCAATTTTACTGGGCTTTAGAATTGTTGCTGTTTTCGATAGGTCCAAGAATACTAAATTGACACGTTGAGAATTGTTATTGACAGTGTGATATCCCACTTATCTATGCTTCTGTAACATTGCTTTGAGTTTTAGAGATGTAAGAATGTCACAAATTTTTATGAGTTACATTAGTCGCTCTGCAATCACATTGCCTAACTCCTACATCTTTTCTGTTGTTATGTTTTACAAGCTCATAAAGAATCAAACCCTATAGCATATCAAGCTTGATTTGCTTCTTTGCCACACAATAACTTGCAGTGTATGTTGGTAAGATTTGTGACATGTGGAAAAATTATATTGGCTTAATGTTTAAAAACATACCTTCAGTGTCGCTGCAATATATCAATGTATTTGTCACGTTGGTGCATATAATTGGACAGATCTACACTAATTCAATCTTTATGGTTATCAGGGAATGCATAGCTGTATATTATCATTCATATTGAGGTACAGTTAAGTTGTGTTTTTCAAACATTTGCTGCTCTACTTTAGCTCTGTAGCATACACTGCTTTCTCTCTTGTTTTAAACAGCAAATCTAAGGATTTTGGACAAACAACAGTGAAACTGCCAATAGTGGGAAAGATAACCATTCTCTCACTAGTTGTTTTGATAATCTGTTTGGTATTTGCCATTGTCTGGGCTGCAACTCGGAAGAAATCATTCTCTTGGATTGGCCAAGATATTCTTGTAAGCTACATATCACCACAAACCAAGCAGTCCTTTACGTTTTTTCTTGTAATCTGGCCTATCTTGATCATAGAACTCTTTTCATCAGAAACTAATGACCAATAATCCCTTGACACTTCTTGTATTCTTCTATCTAAAATGTGAAGTTAATAACTGATTGTTATCTAAAATAAACCTTACATTTTATTCACTTTCAGGTTATAAAGCCAACACCATTGTGAAGGTACACAGAAAAGATGGAATTTTGATTTTAACAATTTTCTTGATATCAGGGTATATTCATGATGATAAGTGTGTTGCAATTGGCTCGATTACCAAATATAAAGGTATCTGATAAACCATGTTCGAATAGCCAATAGCAAATATTTTGTATTTTAGTAGAATTCTTAATGTTGCTTTCTTCTAGGTTGCCACAGCGCTTCTGTGTTGCGCATTCGTATATGACATATTTTGGGTTTTCCTATCTCCATATATATTCCATGACAGTGTTATGGTCGCGGTAGGTTTTGGACAATTTCTGAACCATTCTGCTTCACTTGCATCAGTTTGTCAACCTGCTCTATTCTCTCCTTTTTAAGGTTGCACGAGGCAATAACAGCGGTGGAGAATCAATCCCCATGCTTCTGAGATTTCCTAAACTCTCTGATCCGTATTATGGTTATAACATGATAGGCTACGGCGACATTCTATTCCCTGGTTTGTTAGTTACCTTCTCCCACAGGTACATTAACATTGTTCTGTTCACAACACAAAATCATATTCACAGTGTACTGTTATCGCTATTGCAAGTTTGGATTAACTTGTACATGTATCTTGAAGCCATTTGTTGGAACATACTAGTATTTTGTGCTTGTTCAATGACCCTGAGAAACACTTATCGAAAGACTTCATATCGAGAAGGATATCGATACACCAAGTACTTATGCTATGATGTGGCTTTAAACTGTTGCGTTTGACGTAGGAATCCTTTTGTTTTCAGATTTGACAAAGCTCATGGGAAGAGTGGAGCAAATGGATATTTTCTTTGGTTGATAATTGGTTATGGATCTGGTGAGGAGTTATTTTTTGACATTTTTGTCAATGAATTTATTTGTTCGCTTTTTTTTGAAATGGACTTTATTAGCAAAATTAGGCTGCATTTATCTTAATTGAAGTGATTTGTATCACTGGAGATTGCAGGCCTATTCTTCACTTACTTGAGCTTGTATCTGATGGCTGGTCGCGGTCAGCCCGCTCTCCTCTACCTCGTGCCTTGCACGTTGGGTAAGAGATGATGTGTTCATATAGTATCTGTTACCTTCTCTAATACTAATTGCGAGTTGTCGACTTTAGGAACTTGCGTGTTGTTGGGTCTGAAAAGGGAGGAGCTGGATCTGCTTTGGGACCACGGAGACGACTCGGGTCAACAACGTGCTCCTTCTCCCTCGACCAGTGATTGCACATAACTACTTTGCAGAAAAGACTAGGAGCGTCTGATACATTGGTTGGATGAGAAACGTCTTAACAATTATTGAGCTGTACTCAATAGTGTGAGGATTCTCGTACCCTTATAGAATATCATAAAATAAATTACTATTGAACTACAATAGAGTGACGAAAAAAATAATTAATATGAGTGATATATGCATGAAATTGCAATCTTCATCACAGTTGATACAAAATCTTTCTATATTTTTTATTAAATTCATGGGATGAGTCCTAGCCTCTGGGACTGACCAATGTCTTGGAAAAGGGGGAAAAGGTTGAGGTAAAATATAGGAGTCATTTTCAAAATAAAAGAAAAAGGTTTTCTTTCTTGCTGGCTTCCAAGATATATACATAACTGATGAGATTGATATTATAAAGTTTACTTTATTTTCCATTATAAAGAAGACTAAAAATGGAAAAATGTGAAAAAAAAATGGAAACAGTTTTGGACGTTTACATAGGGAGAAATATTAGGCTGATATTGTCTTCCAAAATCACATTTTGTTAATTGTTTTATACATCTATTACAATTAATTAGCAGTTAGATATAGGTGTATGTTTGAGTTAGACAAGCCCAATGAATTTGGGGTGTATTTGATAATTCGAGGATCAATTTTTTAGTCCATCTAGGTTTATCACAAAATACCAACACCTAGTTTACAATTCTTTCGAGTAGAAAGTACCCCCTATATCTAGTACTAATATGTACTAATATAATATACAAACATTGAAGGTGGTTATATCTATAATTCCTATCTACTCAATATAGCATCAATTAAATAAAATACTTAAAAATTAGTAGGAAAGCGTTACACCAATTTTTAAAGCGATGACTATAATGAATGGAATGACGACCACCTTTTTTTAATAGAAAAAATGTTTTAAGATGACTATAACGAATAAAATGAGGGTCACTTTTTTGTACCAAAAATGTTTTAAGATGACATAATGAATAAAACGAGGCCGCTTTTTTTTATACAAAAAATGTTTAAAGCTAGCACATAAAAAAATAAAAAAAGAAACAATAACACAAAATAGTAAAATCAATATATCAATATAAACAAATATTTTATCCTAAATCTTAATAGAAGAAAATCAGTGTATGAACACATACAAAAGAAGCAAAAGAGCTTTATGACGTTATTCATCACATTCATTTAATGGTCTCACAACAGCTTTAAGTCGGAGAACTTCCAACCAATAATCACAAAACACTAAAATCATTCATCAGTCAAGCAAAGTAAAAAAGAAGAAAAGGAAAAAGAGACACCACACATTCCAACATTATTAGTAAAAATGCGTGTAACCATCTAATGGTCTCACAATAGCTCAAAATCGGAAGAGAACTTCCAAACAACAATAGCAAAAATGCACATAATCATCTATCATGATTAAGCAAACTAAAAAAAAGAAAAAAATCACAAAAGCAAAAACACAAAACAACAAAACTACATTGACACGTTTGGACATATATTTATTATACGAGTCCATTCCATATAGTGCTTAAGTAATAAGTATATATGTAATTCTTATTAATACTACCTCCAACATATAGAATCATAAAAATCACTAATATTTGATTCAAAGTTGTCTTTCCCAAGTGGTGAAAATGGCATCTAGAATTTTACAATTAGGTGGATTCATGACTAAGAAATGGTGGATAAACTAAAACTTTTTTTTCTAAGCTAGTGGAGTTATTATTACTCACTTTTGTCCCCATTACAAAATATGTAGTGTTGATTTAAAGAAGAAAAACAATGATGGAGGGTTTCACCTTTCTTGGTCATGGACATTTGTTTCTTGAAAATAAATTTAAAAGCTTCATAGCTACTAAGCTATTATGTCAATTCTTGCTGCAGAACAATTCCATTGAATCATTTTTATGAATGGGGTTCTTCCTTTTTATTTATGGGTTGTCCACCATGCCAAAATAATTATATAATTTATTTCCCTTAATGAATCACATTCTTGGAGCCCACCACTAGACAAACTTCATATTTACAACCCCAAAAATAAAACAAAAAGATTAATCATAGAATCTTACACTCGTGTGCATCATTTCATTTCTGTATGTCCAACTATTTGTTATCTATTTTGGGACAATCAATGTATATATATCTCAATGAAGGAAATTCATATGCAATAATTGCTAAACAAAATTTTATTATCAAGCACTTTACTTAATGTTCTTTTTAAACAAAGTGAGATAATATTAGACATTCTTATGGACTAATGCAATAATATCATCATCTTTCAGTTTCAGGCTAAAACCAATAAATCCAAACTCTTCTAATATGGCACTAATTTTTTGTCAATTATACTACTATCGATCCTAATTAATTAAGCCAAAATCTTGCTTTAGGGGTTTGTTAATTAAATAAAAAAATTGTCTCCTCATGCTAGGGAACAAGTTAACGAGGAGAAGCAGCCATGATAGATATCATTGCAAAATCGCCACAAAAAAAAAAGCAAAAAAATCGCACATGAAAAGGGTTAGTGCACAAACTCTTAAGATGATGATTTCATCATTTCATAGATATCATTGCATCACGAGATTTCTGATAGTTTTGTCTGATCAATATATACTACTCCAATATGATTTACATTTTAGTTTACTCTACTTTTTATTGCATTCTCAAATTTTCTTTATGAATATCTTCAAAAATAAAACCTCTCGATAAAGCAAATGCCATGCATGTATGATGTATATAACTTCAATTGTAAAAAATAGTACTCCCTCCATTCATGAAATATTGTCCAAGTTTAACTTGGCATGGGTTTTAAGAAACGTGAAGAAAAGTAAGTTAAAAAAGTTAGTGAAATGAGGGTCTCACATTTATATATTAGTTTTATAGGAATAGAATTTTGAATGTAAAGACTAATAAAGAGTTGGTGGAAAGTGGGGTTCATTTACCAAAAAAAGTAAAGTGGACAATTTTTTACGGACAAATCAAAATAGCAAAACTGGACAACATTTCACGGACGGAGGGAGTAAAATGATTTTATGCTAGGTGCCTAAATAGAAGCTGGTTGTTTTATGGAGTATTAAACTATTACTCATTCAGTCCACAAAATAATACTCCCTCCGTCCATAAAAAATAGGACAATTGGTATATGACATGAGTTTTAATGTAAAATTGGTAAAGTAAGAGAGAAGGAAAAAAAGTAAGAGAGAAGTAGTGTTAGTGGAATGACGTGTATGGTTATTATTTGTTGAAAACTTTCTATAAAAGAATGTGCTCTATTTTTTGTGGACTGCCAAAAATGATAAATGTGCCCTATTTTTTATGGACGGAGGGAGTACTACTTATTTTATTTACTTTCGAATTTCGATAGGATTTATAAAAAAAATAATATAAAAATAAATCTATAAATAAAGTACATATATATAGATCAATAAACTAAACTCAATGCTCAAAAATGAAAAATAGTTTGAGTATGAATATCAACCAATCTCCCAAATTGAAAATTAAAAGATATTTTCGATCGTTTGTTCTCTATCGTTTCCTTTGTATAAATTATTAATTCTTTTCTCTATCCGATTCGACATACATTATTATGATCAATCCAACTCGGAAAAGAACAAATCAAAGAGTATAAAAGTGAAGAAGATTTAAAGAAGAGAAAGATATTAAAGAAAAAAGAAATAGGTAGCTATAATATGCTTTAGCTTGTGCTCCAACTCTAAAGTTATTAAATAAAGATGCTTCAATGAATAAACTGTCTCATTTTGCTTTACTATGCATATATTTTTCCCTTTGCATGGAAGATTAGGCTTCAATCATACCCCTCTCCACAAATTGTTTCATCGGAGAATCTGAAACCCCACTTTCATGCAATCATCACACAATTAGCATCATCATCTATTCAACACAACAATGGCGTATCCATAATTTTTTATTAATTTAAAGTGCGACAAATAATTACATAAAATGTCAATTGGAGCAGTCATCATATAGCGTCACAACAATTTTCTTTTTTTTTTCCCCTTCTTTTCACCCCTCTCGTAAATTGACCTCCCGTTTTGTTGTAGATATTGAACAACGAGCTATGGATTAATAAGCGATGAAGATTGGATAATGAGTAGTGAATAAAAGGCTTTTAAATTAAAATTGCGTGTGAAGAATTTGATTTATAATACTGCAATATTATAAAAAAAAAGGTGTACATGTATATTTGTAAATAAAATTAGTTCCTTTTGGGATCAATGTGTGCATACATTACAATTAAAGATTCTAATAAGCGTTGCCATAAAGCAATTTTATACATATCATAATGCTGAAATATTTACAATAGGCCAAGACAGAAAAAGTGCAGAAAATCAAGAAAAGTATGAGATTCTTCCCACTACTAACTACTGAGAAAAAATAAAAGGTGCAAAACTCTGGTGTTGGTCTCTTGGAATAGTTAGTTACTAGCACTGATCATGCATGTATGTATAATATTTATGATTAATATATGTAATAGTTATAATTAAGTAATGACTAATCGAACTGGTCCTTTGCGTTGGTGGTAGTTGGTGTGGCCTTATTTGAAATGGTGCAACACCGGAATCTGCAAGGGTCCGCCTCCATGAGCAGCTGCACCACCTCGTTCATCGTGGGGCGCAGCGCTGCGCTTCCGCACGTGCAGCGTATGGCGATCCTTAGCACTTTGATCATCTCGTCTTTGTACGAGTCCGAGATTCTCTCGTCCAACACCTCCATCGCCCCTTCCTTGGTCTCCACCTTGGTCGACACCCAATATATGATGTTCTTGCTCTCCCCGAACTCTGCCTCCACCGGCTTCTTCCCTGTTATTAGCTCCATCAGCACCACTCCGAAGCTGTACACGTCGCACTTGGTCGTCGCCTTGGACGAAAATGCATATTCTGGAATAGTCAAACAAAAAAGTTGACTCAAATATTAATAATTATGATATGCACAATCAGAATTAATGTGGTTAGAATCCAGTTACCTGGCGCTATGTAGCCGTAAGTCCCTGCAACAACGGTGGTGGTGGCCTCCATGGATCCCCTGGCCTGCAGGACTTTAGCGATGCCAAAGTCCGCGACCTTAGGCTGGTAGTCAACATCCAAGAGGATATTGGTTGACTTGATGTCCCTGTGAATAATAGGCGGCATCAGGTCGTGGTGGAGGTAGGCCAGTCCCTGAGCCACTCCTAGGGCGACCTGATGCCGTATCGGCCAATCGAGGACGACCTTCTCCTTATGCAGGGCGTCCCAGAGGTTCCCGTTCGGCATGTATTCGTACACAAGAAGGCTGCAATCAGCACTCGAGAAATAGCAGTACAACTTCACTATATTCTTGTGGCGGATACTCCCCAGCGTCTCCACTTCCGTTTTAAGCTCCTTGTCCAGAACAACACCGTCCTCGTCCCAGTGTTTGTTCTTCCGGCTCCATAGCTTCTTCACGGCGACCTCCTCCCCGTTGTTGAGCTCGATCCGGTAGACGGTCCCGGACCCTCCGTACCCTACGATGTTCTTGTCGACCATCGCCTCCACGATTTCGCGCTGGTCGAAGGTTATGCGATGGAAGCTCTTGATCTCGTAGGAGAAGAAGGAAGCAGAGACAGAGTCCTCGTGCTCCATCCCGACTCTGTCTCTGCTAAACCATCTCCGCAGGTAGAGAGCCGTCCCTACCATCACTACGGCCAGGGAGATCAGGATCAGCCAGAGGCTGTTGATCTTCCTCCGGCCGTACGAATGAGGGCATGCGGGGAACCCCGGCCCAGACCCTTCCAGCACGCAGAGGCCAGGGTTCCCCGCGAAGCTCTCCAGGAGGCCCTGGTTCATAAAAGGGAGGGGGATGGGGCCGGAGAGGCGGTTGTTGGAGAAGTTAAGCGAGTTTGGGAGGAGCGCGGAGAGATTCTCCGGTATCTCACCGGAGAGGCGGTTGTTGGAGAGGTCGACGAGGTTGAGAGAGGTGAGGCGGGAGAGAGTCTCAGGGATGGAAGATGTCAGCATGTTGCCTTGCAAGAGAAGGACGTTCAGCTGCTTCAGATCTCCCATCTCGGAAGGAATTGGCCCTGACAATTGATTGTAGCTCAGATCGATTTTCACCAGGCTTCTCGCGAAGGAGATCTCCGGCGGAATCGCGCCGGAGATTCTGTTTCCTTGAAGGAAGAGCTCCGATAGATTAAAAGCAAATCGGATTGATTTGTGGATGGCGGCGGTGAGATTGTTGTATGCGAGATCGATGATGGAGACGTGAGGGAGGGAGAGGAGACCTTCTGGAATGGTCCCTTGGAGGTTGTTATTGCTGACGCGGAAACGGACGAGGGATTTGCAGTCGGAATAACTCGCCGGAATCTCGCCGGAGAGATCATTTTTCAGAAGGAGGAGGTAATTGAGCCTCCCGCCGCTGCACATGCCGCCGGGGAGCGTTCCGGTGAGATTATTCTCGGAAAGCTCCACCGCGGCGAGTGGGGACCACCGGCCGAGGTCCCTGGGGACCTCGCCGGTGAGGAAGTTTCCGTAGAGGGAGAGCATTTTTAAAGTGGTTGAATTTCCGATCGCCGCGGGGATTTCGCCGGTGAGACAGCTGTTGTAGAGCTGGAAGAATTCGAGCTTGGGGAGGCGGCAGATGGATTCCGGTATGCCGCCGTTAAATTTGTTAACGGACATGTCCAGGTCAACTAACTCCGTTAGGTTTCCAATTTCCGCGGGCAGCTCTCCGGTCAGGAGGTTGTAGTAGAGCTCGAGCTGGCGGAGGTTGCGGAGGCGGCCGAGCTCGGGCGGGACGCTGCCCGAGTAGGCGTTGCCGGTCAGCTCGAGGTCGACGAGGGAGGTCATGTTGCCGAGCCATGGCGGGAGGGCGCCGTAGAGCTGGCAGGTGGAGAGAATCAACGTCGTTAATTTGGTTAACGACGTTAGATTCTCGGGCAGCTTCCAGGGATTGAAGGCGGCGTTCTCGTTGAAGTTGATGATTTCGATTTGGGAGATGTTGGTGATGGAGATGGGGAAGTCGCCGGAGAACATGTTGTAGGAGAGGTCGAGGATTTTGAGATTTTGGAGAGGGGAGAAGTCGGGCAGGGGTCCGGTGAGGTGCATGGAGCTCATGTTGAGCTCTTCGAGGAGGGAGCAGTTGGTGAGTCCGGCGGGGAAGTGGCCGTGGAAGGTGTTGGGGCCGAGGCGGAGGCTGCGGAGGTGGGGGAGGTACGTGCATATTTGGTCGGGTAATCTTCCAGCGAGGGACCAGCCGGAGAGGTCGAGCTCCACGACGTTTTGGAGATCGTCGCATGAGACTCCGGTTAAGTTGCAGTAGCTCTGTGGTTTTCCGGCGAGGGAGAAGAATTCGGAGGCGGAGGATTGAGTGGCGGCGGCGGCTGCATGGCAGATGAGGAGGATAGCGACGGCGACGGCGATGAGGAAATGATTGGAAGCGGCCATGATCAGAGAGGGAAGAGAGGGGAAATGGTTATCCACATGGTGGTAAAGAAGGATGGGAGAAAGGGTGAAATATATATAAGTGAGATGATTTTAGCGAGTGAGAGATAAAGGGTGAAAATTTTGGAAAGGTTAGGTTCCAAAATTGCAAAAATAAAGAAGCTTTATGTTTATACTTCCACTAAGTAATTCTCAAAGAATAACATGATCAATAAGAGCACCATTTCACCTCACATTATGCAACAAAACATTATACTCCCTCCGTCCCATATTTATAGTCACATTTAGTTATGGCACGAGTTTTAAAGAATTGGTGGAATGTGTAATTAATGAAGTGAGAGGTGAAGTGTCTAATAAATGAAGTGAGATGGTGGAGTGTGTAATAAATGAAGTGAGATGGTTGAAGGTGGGTCCCTTTTGACTTTTTGGTTTTTTTATTTTTGTTTTGGTTTATTTTAATGTAGATAATGGCATTTGGGTGTGATTTTTGTGAATAATGGGGTAAAATTTTATGTCCAAATATGGAAAATTCTAAATGTCTCTAAATGTGGGACGGACTTTTATAGCAAAATGTGACTATAAAACTGGGACAGAGGGAGTAATCGTTTATGCTAAATTAAATAATTATATATATATATATATAGAGAGAGAGAGAGAGAGAGTTGTGATCAATGTCGAATCCTTCTTAAAGACCGAACTAGAGACCAAATTTGGACCACTCATTTTTCTTTATCTTATGGTTATGATTAATTTAGAATTAATTTAATATTTTATTAAATAAAAACGTTTTTAATTTATTTTTTTTTATTTTTTTATTTTTTTAATTTTTTTTTATATTTTTTTTATTCGATAAAAACTTGCTGGAGTAAATAATGAACTATATTCACTACACAATGAACTAAATGAATGTATGTTATGAAGTAATTTTTCGCATTCATTATATACTGAATTTACTTCAACTGAAAGATAATTATGTCATAACACATTATGAAGTAATAAACTAATAAAATGAAGTAATAAACTAATGAAATGAAGTGTAAACTAATGAAATGAAGTAATAACATAACTGAATGAAGTAATAAACTAACGGAATGAAGTAATAGCATGACTGAATGAAGTAAATAAACTAACGGAATGAAGTACTAAACTAATAGAATGAAGTAATAACATGACTGAATGAAGTGATAAACTAACGGAATGAAGTAATAACCCTAAACTCAACTGAAAGATAATTATGTCATAACACATTATGAAGTAATAAACTAATAGAATGAAGTAATAACATGACTGAATGAAGTAATAAACTAACGGAATGAAGTAATAAACTAACAGAATGAAGTAATATCATGAATAAATGAAGTAATAAACTAACGGAATGAAGTAATAGCACGACTGAATGAAGTAATAAGCTCATAACAATAACATGATAGAATGAAGTAATAAACTAACGGAATGAAGTAATAAACTAATGGAATGAAGTAATAGCATGACTGAATGAAGTAATAAACTAATAAAATGAAGTAATAGAATGAATAAATGAAGTAATAAACTAACGAAATGAAGTAATAGCACGACTGAATGAAGTAATAAGTTCATAACATACATTCATTTAGTTCATTATGTAGTGAATATAGTTCATTATTTACTCCAGCAAGTTTTTATCGAATAAAAAAAAATAAAAAAAAATTTAAATTTTTTTTTAAAAACATTAAAAAAATTTAAAAAAATTTAAAAAAAATTTAAAAATTTAAAAAGTTAAAATAATAAAAATAAAACATTTTTATTTAATAAAATATTAAATTAATTGTAAATTAATCATAACCATAAGATTAAGAAAAATGAGTGGCCCTAATTTGGTCTCTAGTTCGGTCTTTAAAGGTGTATTTGTGGTTAATAGGACTCTATATATATATATATATATATATATATATATATATATACCTATATATATATATACCTATATAGGGGCATGTTAGGGTGTCACCACCCCTTAAAATAACACCATACCACGAATAATAAGCTGCCACGTGGCAAAAAAAAAGAACCCCCAAAAAAGACAACCAATAATTTGCTGGTCTTTATACAACAATTTTTCTTGTCCAGCAATATCCGACACACTACACAACAATCTATAATATTGTTGTGTAGTGTTTGTAATATTGCTGTGTAGCGTTTATAATATTGTTGTATAAGTGGTGTCACTGTGTCACTTTAAGAGGGGTTGTCATTTTAACACAAACCTCCCTATTGCCCCCTTAGAGTCTATTTTCTTCTTAATATCAACCATTAGATTAGTATGATGGACGGATTAGATGAAGCCTCACAAAATCATCCCGTGTTGCATTATTAGATTGTTTCTGTGCATTATATGGGTAAAATTGTAAAACAACCATGAATTAAAACGGAAGAAGCGAGATTTCAGTGGGATTTTCATAGACCTTCCATCTACTCACTCTCTCTCTCTCTCATTCCAACCGTCTCACTCCTCAAACCCACGACTCAATCTCGTCTCCCCCAATTCCCACCCATTTCCAAACCCTTGCCGCCACTTCCTCCCACCAAAATCAATCCAGAAGACGATTTTCACCATTTATTCAACCCTCCGACGCCGTTTCACTGTCGAAAATGCACTCACCGTCGATTTTCGTTGTGAAGAGCACCGTGGATCGACGATTCACAACTACAAAGTTTCGGTTTTGTTTTGAGCGTGCCGCCGGTCGTCGATTAAAGAGGAACTAACGAAAACGGTGTGCTTCAAAAATCCCTTTCTTGAGTTAGAAACACTCCTAATCGTCGATTGTCTACTTTTAGGAGACAATGTAGTAGGCGATTCACAGTTTTTAGCGTCCATTGAACTTCGATTTCGAATAATGCACAAAAGTTGTGGTTGTTTTCTTTTGGAAAATAGGAGATTGTGAGCATTTGATTTAGGGTTCTTCTCATTATTGAAGTGTGTAGTTGATTTTTGAGTTATTTTTTTTGCTTCGTCGATTTTAGGGTTCAAACCTTTACTGATTTGGTCATTTTTGTTTTCGATTCTGTAAAATTGCGTCGTTTTCGGTAGCTTTCTGGGTTTGTAGTGGATTTGGATTTAAGAATGAAACTGATGTCGATTTTGTGTCTTACAGAGAACAAATGACGAAGAGAGACAGAACATACACAAGCCAACCAACAGATGATGAAGGTTACATACTTGGTGCCCCTGTTTTGAAGCATTATTTGTTGATTTTGTGAATTACACATTGGACATTACTGCATTAGTAGTCTGATTTATTGCATTATAAAATGAGAAGCATGACTTACTGTTAGTTACATTATATGTCTGATTCATTGCATTATATTAGCATCGGCTGTGCATCGTGTGATTTGTAGAGTCTATGGGTTGGTTTGCATAACTGGAGAAGCTTAATGCTCCTGAGTTCATTCTTTGATTAATTTTGAGAATCAATAAGCAATCGATATTTGGTTCAGTGAATGTTATATGATTGCATGAATTATTTGAAGGTTACATACTTGGTGCCCCTGTTTTGATGCATTATTTGTTGGGTTTGTGAATTATGTAGGCTAATCTGTGCATTATGATTGGTATTAATTTCAATTAGGCATTATTAGGTTGGTATGTTGCATTACACATTGGACATTACTGCATTAGTAGTCTGATTTATTGCATTATAAAATGAAAAGCATGACTTACTGTTAGTTACATTATATGTCTGATTCATTGCATTATATTAGCATCGACTGTGCATCGTGTGATTTGTAGATTCTATGGGTTGGTTTGCATAACTGGTGTTTGGTGTAGTGAATGTCATTTAATTTCGTGCATTATGTGCTGGAATGTGAGCATTACTCTATTAGGTTTTTGGCATTATGTTTTCACTGACCATTGGTTTATGCATTACACAAAACACAAACTTATACATCTCCGTTTGCTATTCTGTACTACAGCATCTAAGCAATGACGAACTGCTTTTGACCAAGCGATTGACGATTTGATTCCAATCGCCTTAGCCCAGAAGGTGCTAAGGCGACTTGGAAATGTTCAGAATTAAGGTTGCTACTGCGCTGCTGACTTCCGCACATAACTCCAAAGGTGCAAACAACCATAGATATGCCACCGAGTTTTGGAAGGAGAGGCCGCCTAAGTTCGTCTTCGAGAAGTGGATCGAAGAGTACGGGCTGAATTGATTGGAGTAGCAGTCATTGAAACGCTATTTACATTATTTTGAACAATGTAGTTTTTTTTGGATAATGCATTTTAGAAGGTAGAAAAGACGACTTATTTGTTGGCCAGTTTTGAACAATACATAGCTCTTGATAACTAAAGCATACATAATGTATGTAATGATCCAAGTAATGCCAATGTACTGATTAATAATGTGAAAAAGGCTAACAAGTTAACTAGATTTTGATGACACTTGCTAGGCTTGTTAAGGATTAATTGGAGAAATAAATCAAATAATGGACATAATGTGCTTATTGATGACCTGATCCAGAAATGGAATCTACAACAAGTTTATTCGTTGCTTGCAATAATGTACATATTCGTGAATGATAATGTACGGTAAAAGGTTAATAATGCAAGGCTAATACAATTTTTTGTAATATAAAGTTAAACGCTACAACTAAATAATGAAAACATCTATAATTGTAATGCACATTAACGGTCATAAAATGCAAATTTACTATGCATAAAACGTTTAAAGTGATAAGTTAACAGCTAGAAAAAAATAATGAACAATTTCTTCACTTATAATGCACATTAACGTCCAAAAAATGCAGATTTATTATGCATAAACTGTTGGTTTTAATAAGACTAGACCGAAAATGAAAACTAACAATGTTAGTAGGTACAAAAAACATCAAGATTTCCTCTTTCCCTTGCAAAGCTCTTTCTCCTTCTCCATCTCTTTAAGCATTGGACAGTTTCTAGAGTCGTGATGGCCTATCTCATAGCACGCCTTACACTGTCTAAGAGGTCTTTTCGCCTTCTTTATAGCCTTTTCTCTCTTTGAAATCAGGCGGCTCGCAGAGCTGCTAGCATGACCCTCGCTCGACTTCTTGCTGGCCTCCCTATTGCATACGACAGAGTACCAAGTAGTAACACCGTCTGTCTTCCTCATGCCTTGTTTGCGCGTATCAAAACCAACAGCGCGGGCATATACATCGTAGAACGCGAAACCAAAATCAAGCGATTGGAACTTCTGACCAACCACATGCTTCAAATCTGGAGAACATTTAGGTACAACCAACACTGTATAAAACAAGAGAAAAAAAACGACTCAACAAACATATGCATTTCGTATCATAAATCGTTCATTACAGAGTCTAATATACGCATTATATAATGCTACATGTCCAGTATGTGTATATGTTAAAAGAACTCCCTAACCCAACCGAATTGAAAACCCTAGAGGATCCACTGAAACTCATTCACTTTGAAGATAAGACGGGGTACTTACTACATACTACACCCTAGCCCCCAAGGATTGCTAAACCCTTGGGGAATAAATGAAACTTGCGCCAAACATACAACACTATATAAAACGAGAGAAAAAACGCCTCAGCAAACATATGCATTACATATCATAAATCGTTCATTACAGAGTCTATTATAGGCATTATATAATGCTACATGTCCATTACGTGTATAGGTAAAAAGAACTACCTAACCCAGCGGAGTTGTAAACCCTAGAGGATTAACTGAAACTCGTTCACTTTGAAGAGAAGACGTGGTAATTACTACGTACTACACCCTAGCCCCCAAGCATTGCTAAACCCTTGGGGAATAAATGAAACTTGCGCCAAATATACAAACACGTACAGACTACGGAAACGATCACAAAAACTTATTGTATCGATCACAAGAAATTATTTGCAATGAACCATTACTCCAACTAATCGGTATTCAAGTGAGCCAATCGGTTTTATAATCGTACAATGGAGAAATTTAATTACCTTCTTCCATTTTGTAGAAAACGAAATCAATCAACGATTGCTCCCAAAAACGATTTTCGACGACAAACCAAAAATAATAGTTTAAGGATAATGTTTCAACAACGCTTGTCTTCAACGTTGGAATGTCTTCAACAGAGAAAAAGGGAGAAAGATTCGAGAAAGAAAAAGAGTGTATCGATTCTGTAAAATAAACCGCTGGGATCATGATATGGAGAAAATCAAGGAGTTACCATAACCAACTCCATTATGTATTACTAATCAGCCCTTGTCGTGAATTTTAAGGATTAAAAGTAAATAAATCAGCCTTTATTTTGGGCCATTAGATCTCTAAAATGGAAGACCAAGATTAAAAAGAACAATAGAGCATAATATTAGAAAATGATTTGAATACATCCATATATATATATATATATAAATATATATATAGGATCATGATCAATTGAGATTATTTAGGCTAATTGAGAAATGAGATGCAATATCAGCCACTCATTTTTATTAAATGAGTGGTCCAGATTTTGCCACACAATAAATATTATTAGATTAGTTTAATATGAAAGGGTATAATGGTCTTTTCGCGTTTTAATTTAGGGTTCTTCATCATATTCATGTTGCATCGGCGATTCTGCTGAGAATTTAACAATTCAATACTATCACTGATTGAATCTATTCTAAGGATTTATGATTCTATTGATTCACGAAATTAGACTCAGACGATTTCAACGATTTCAACGATATCTGATTTGTGCTTCAATTTTCGAAAAACAGACGAACAGTTCGACGGATTTTCGACGGATTTCTCTGTTGATTTTGACGTTTTTCGGTCGATTATACCCACTTTTATTCTGTTTTTATCCTTTATTTGTTGATGCCCAGTTAAATTTGTTCCTAATTAGTTTTTTTTTTTTTTCTCATCTTCAGGTCCGATTTCAGTTCATAATCAACAGCTAAGTGTTATTTGATGGATTCTTCATCTTATTCTGAGTCTACGTCGACGAATGGTGGAGGTAGTTTTGTTTGATTTTCATTAACATGAATTTTTTGTGTTATGTTGGTGATTTATGCTCTGTTGACATGATTTGAAAATCTGTTGACATGATTTATGTTACTTGTTAAATATTCTGTGTTGTTGTTATGCTCTTTGTGGACATTTTGTTTCATTAACATTATTTTGTTGTGTTATGTTGGTGATTTATGCTCTGTTGACATGACTTGAAAATTTGTTGACATGATTTATGTTCCTTGGTAAATATTCTGTGTTGTTGCTATGCTCTTTGTTCACTTTCTGTTTCATTAACATTATTTTGTTTTGTTATGTTGGTGATTTATGCTCTGTTGACATGATTTATGTGTATTTGTTAATTATTCTGTTGACATCGTGTGTTTCCATCAGTGTATTCTAATTAAACTGTACATTTTGATCCTTGTAATTTGAAGCTTGTTCTGATATTTTGGCTTACATAACTTATAACAATTGTCTAAGAATTTATAATAGTGCAGCCACCTCTTTAGAGATAACTATAGGGGTAATTTACGTAAGTCTTTTGATTTGCATTGATGTAACTTGAAAATCTGATGACATGATTTATGAATAGTGAAGGTAGTTTGGTTTGATTTTCATTAAGATGATTTTTTTGTGTTATGTTGCTGATTTATGCTCTGTTGACATGACTTGAAAATCTGTTGACATGATTTATGTTCCTTGGTAAATATTCTGTGTTGTTGTCATGCTCTTTGTTCACTTTCTGTTTCATTAATCTGGACATTTTGATCCTTGTAATCTGAAGTCTATTATGATATTTTGGCTTACATAACTTATAATAATTGTCTAAGAATTTTACAAGAGTGCAGCCACCTCTTTAGAGATAACTAAAGCTGTTATGTTGTTGATTTATTCTCTGTTGACATGACTTGAAAATCTGTTGACATGATTTATGTTCTTGGGTAAATATTCTATGTTGTAGGGTCTGTTCTTCCAATTTGCAAGCCTGAGTTGAGGCCTTTTGAAGGTCAAAAATTTTCTTCTCTTGAGGAAGGAATTTCATTTTATGAAATGTATGCTCAGGAGTGTCGTTTTGATTGTCGAAGATTTGGGAATAGGTCTAGTGGTGGTGTTATTATTTTTCAGTATATTGTTTGCAATAGACAAGGATTTCATACGGTAGATTCATTGGATGTTGATGTTAATGTATCTGAGGATGGTAATGTGTCTGATGATGAAGAAGTATCTTCAAAGAAGAGACGTAGACGTGGAACGAAAAGATGTGGATGTGGATCGAGAATTAGTTTTAAGTTTTTTTCTGATTTTGGTGATAAGTATTACCTAGTGCATCAGTTTGTTGAGGAACATAATCATACTATGGTTGATAAAGATCATAAGAGATTTTTGAAAGGTAATTGGAGTTTGAATGATGTTCATCACAAGTTTGTTGAAGATTGCACCAAAGCTAACATCGGTCCTACCTCTACTTTTAACTTATTAAAAGAGTTTTTCGGTGGTTATGATGTTGTTGGGTGTACGTTGACTGATGTTAGGAATTGTTCACGTGATATTAAAGAGAAATTAAAAGAAGTGGATGTGCAAATGATTCTAAATCAGATGCAAGAGAAGAAGAGAATTTGTGAAGGCTTTTTTTACAAATATCAATTATCATCTGAAGATAATAAGTTAGTGAGCTTATTCTGATCTGATGCTGAGTCTCGGAAGCATTACCACATGTTTGGAGATGTTGTAGCATTTGATACAACATATTCAACAAACAGGTAGTTTATTTATTATACTTATTAGTTGACATAGATGGTAGTTGACATGGTAGTTGACATATGATACATTTGTACTTTGCATCATTTCTGATTTAATAGTTGACATAGCATATATCTATAATTGACATTATTGATGTTTTGTGTTAATGTATTTGTTCAATAGGTATCGTATGGTGTTTGGTCCATTTACTGGGAAAGACAATCATGGGTGTCCTATTGCGTTTGGAGCTGGTTTTGTATCCGGTGAGAATTGTGATGCATTTTCATGGCTTTTCACTGTATTTGTTGAATGCATGGGTGTTGCTCCAAGAATCATAATTACTGACCAAGATTGGGGAATGAGGCTTGCTATTGAGAATGTATTACCTGGTACAAGGCATCGTTTGTGTATGTGGCATATTATGAGCAAGTTATTTGAGAAGATACCTAAATCAATTTCTGATAGAGAAAAGTTTAGTAAGGAGTTTAAGTCTTGTGTTTGGTTAGAGTTGTTAGATCCAGATGAGTTTGATATATTATGGACTAGTATTGTTGAAAAATATAGTGTAGAAGATCATAAGTGGTTTAAGGATATGTTTTTGATCAGACAGATGTGGATCCCAGCCTTCTTTAGAGATGTTCCTATGGGTTCTTTAATGAGAACAACATCTTTTTCAGAATCTGAAAACAGTTTTTTTAAGAGGTACTCGAAACCGTTGTTTAATTTTGCTGACTTCACTCTTCAGTATAACAATGCCATTGATGCTCAAAGGAATCAAACTGAAAGGCTTGACTATTATGATTCTGTAATCACTCCAAAATATGTCACTGATTTAGCATTTGAGAAGCAATTGGGATCTGTTTACACAGATAGGATGTTTAGAGTGGTACAAGATTTGATTGTTGAGGCTGATAAGAGTTGTCGGATGATTAGCATGTCCACATTGGAGAACATCGAGGTCTTCAAAGTTTCTGATGCTAGAAAGAAGATCTTTACAGTTAGATATGAGATAGAGAATGAGTCATATGAATGTGAGTGTAAACTATTTTTAAGGTGTGGTTATCTATGCAGCCATCTTTTTTTCATTCTTAGAAACAAAGATGTCAACAATATTCCAGAGAAATATGTTGGTAACCGTTGGCTTAAAAGTGAATTACTAAAGGCAGTTCATGGTCTTACAAGTGCATCTGACAGAGGTATGCAAACTGTTTTCTATACATATTTCAGTTTAAGTTTTAGCATGTGTTGTTTAAGCTGTTGACATATCTTATATAGACAGTTGACATCTTATATATTCTGTTGACATTTTATATGTGCGCAGGTTCTAACAAAGATGACAAACTAAAGATTGCTAACAGATGTCATGGTCGTTACTTTGGTCTATATCAGCGTACTTTTAGAAATAAAGATCATTTGATTGCTTTGGATAATTTGCTTGCGGGTATTGGTCCTCAAATCTTTAAAGATGACTGTGCTGTATCATCTTCTCTTGATAAAAATGATTCAATCATGAACATATATGGTATTGCTGTTCCTGAAGAAATAACTGCCCATGCTCCAGATGTGGTTAGTACAAAAGGAGGTGCAAGTGACAAGAAGAGCAGGATTAAGTCAAGCATAGAGAAAGCAATTGAAAAAGCAAATAAACCTCATAGACGTTGTGGAAAGTGTCATAAAATTACTGATCATAATGCTAGAAGCTGTGGCAGAAAGGACATATGATTGTTTTTTAGTTGTTGACATAGAACTACAAATTATTGACATTTTCTTGTTAGTTGTTAATATCTGATTTTACTCTTTGTTGGCATCTATTTTATGATTCTGTTTTTTAATTTTAAGTTTTGTTTTCTGACTTGTACACCTTTATAAAAGGTGTTGACATTTGGTTATAAGTAGTTGACTTTTTAGTACAACTTGGACTCTGCCTTTCCTTCGTGCTCTATCATGTTTTTAAGTTGCACATGTCAACAATTAAAAATCATGTCAATTATATATACTGGCCATGTCAACAACTAATATAATTATGTCAATTATGGTTCACATCGTGTCAAGGGTACATACCAGTCATGTCAACTACGGTACATATCTTGTCAACTACACGTACAAGTTATGTTAATTATGTTATAAACCATGTTAACTATACGTACTAGCCATATCAACAACTAATATAATTATGTCAACTATGGTGAACTTCGTGTTAACGACATATACTATTCATGTCAACTATGTTTTAAGCCATTTCAACTACATGTACAATCCATGTCAACTATATTAGTTTTACAATTATATTAACTTTTGTGCATATCGTTTCAACAGTCCATAAAATTCATGTCAACTACACATTAGAGCCGTGTCAACTGCACATATAAGTATATTACATAGTATTTTAACTACAAATTGAATCATGTCAGTCATGTCAACTACGTATAGACCCATTTCAATTACGTTAAATACTATGTCAATTACGCACAGAATCATTTTAACAACAAATATAAATCATGTCAACTATGCACAGAACTGTATCAATAATAATTATAAGCCATGTCAACACTAATTATAAGTCATGTTAATAACAATTATATCAACTATGGTGCATATAGTGTCAAAGATACATAAATGTTATGTCAATTACACGTTAAAGCTGTGTCAACTATATTATTTACTATCTTAAGTATCTATAGAATTATGTCACCAACAATTATGAGTCATGTCAATAAGAATTATAAGCCATATCAACAATAATAATAAGTCATGTGAATCATAACAAAATTAACAGAAAATATACATTTTCATAAGTTCAAAAGTTAAAATCACAGTAGCTGTTTTTAAATCCATCCAAAAACAAGTAAGCTAATAACATTAAATGTTAAATACATCCCAAATTTTGTTTCACTACTTTCTATTAACAAACCACTTTTTGTATTTGTTGTTTAAACTATTCAATCTGTGCTTGTTTTCTTCCATCCATGCATTAGCTACTTCTAAAATGGGCACTCTCTGGTTGTTGTAACTTGATGCAATCAAGTTGTAGCAATATCTTCCACGCAGTACCTGGAGTATCTTTATGTTATGTGCAGAGAAGCCAACATTCCATTCACTATCTTTTTTTCCAACATAAGTTTCCATGTGTCTCATTAAATAGACACCACAGTCCTTTATGTTACTGCTTCTGGCCCACTTCAAGGAAAGAATATCGATGTAAGACTTGTTAATATTTTCGAATATGTCTAACAAGTTCTTCTTTTTGTAGTATGCCTCCAACATATCTTTCTGCAAATATATTAATAAATAAATAAAACTACAAATAAAATACATTTTAACATTGTGCATAAATTATATCAACAGAATGTAGAGACTGTTTCAATAATATAAAAAAAAATCATACCAGTAAACCAATTTCATGTCCATACTCCTCTAATGCTTCCATGCCATTAACTTTTTTGTTGTCTATGATCTCAATCTTACTTTCTTTCAGCCAAAATACTACCAGGTAGTAACGTCGGTGTTCCCAGATTGGAAAGAAGACCTATATGACATTGAAGATAAAATTACATTCAAAGAACACATCCTAATATTTTCTCAAAAATTTAATTGTTAGATCTAATTACCAAATCAATGTTTCTCCAATCAAATTCCAGTCTTTTTTGAATCTCATTCTCTATTTCATCAATGAATTTGTTCGTAGCAATCATAGTATTCCAACTTTCTGGCCGATTTGTAACATTGAAATTCTGCAATTAACATATTTGGTTAAGAAGATTTGTAATTCAAATATTTTATATAAATTTTTAGATTACTCACTGTTGGAGATGTTGTCATGAAAAAGCGTGCAGGTGAAGTTGTTGGCTTTTCTTTTTCAATGTTGTTCAAATGTGAAGCCCATGAGTCAATAACACCAGATTTAATTTCTTCATGGGGCTTCAGTGAGTTGAACAATTCCTTGGATGCCCAAGTAAAATCATCATCATATACACATGTATTCCTGAAATGAAGTTATAAAAATTATATATGAACAACAATCATAAATCTTGTCAACTGTTTAGAAAACTAAATTATACATACTTATCTATTCTTCCAGTTTCTACTATGTAGTAGTAGAGATCTCTTTCATGAACTTCAAGGTATGGCAGTATATCAACATCATTTACTTCTGCTTTGTTGAGTTCTGATCTGTTTTTATCTTCTGGAAGTGCACTCTCAGATAATGAAGCAATATTCTGTTTTCGGTGAACATAAAATTCATGTCAACTATAAATTCTTGCCATGTCAACTACGGTTCATATCTTGTCATAAAAGTAATGTCAACTACGGTACATAATATGTCAACTTCTAATAAAGGCCATGTTAACTACACTTATAAGTTATGTCAACTACGGTACATAATATGTCAACTACTCATAGAGGCCATGTCAACTACACTTATAAGTTATGTCAACTACATGTAGAAGCCATATCAATAATTATTTTAACTCATATCAACTACACTATCAAGTCATGTCAACAACACTTCACTCATTTTATAAAAATAACATACTGTTTAATTTTAGTTTTAGTTACCTCAGCAGTATTATCTTCTTTATCCAGTGGGATTTCTCTCTCTATTTCAACGTTTGTGCCATCTTGATTCTCCTTATCTTCCTATTGTTTCAATTAAAACATATTACGTTATGTCAATTATATTTTTTCCTACAATATGCAGAATATCTTTATAGTTTAATATAGTTATTGTAAATTGTACCTGTTTAAGATCTTTCTGATTTTCTGTCTCACTCCCTTTGTTATCAGATTCTATTACAGGTGGTGATATAGGAGACGCTGATTCATTGTTGACGCCACATGTGTTGTACTCTTTTGATCCTTGTCGTTCTTCATTTTCTTGTTCTTCACTTTGTTGTTCTTCATGTACTTCTTCAGTAGTCTATTGAAATAGTAATTTATAATTAATATTAAATTAATTTCAACTTAGAGAAAATATATGTAAACAAAATAATGTACTTACTTTGTTATAGCAATCTCTCCATTTGAAAGTTGGAAATTCTGTCAAATCTTCAAGTGCTTCCTTTTTCTTTTCGACAGCAACTAGTGATTCACATATCGTTTTACAGTTGTCGAATGCCTCATCTTTTTCTTGAACAAATGACTTTGCCAATTTTACAAACTTGTCTTCCACAGATTGAACAGAAGTTGTTGGGCTTCCAATTGCAGATCTAGCAATATCACATACTAATCCAAATAGATGATTAGTTTTGACATGTGTAGGAACTTCTTCAAGGGTTTTTACTAGATTGGTCTTCCCATAGTTCATCATTTGAATGTATTTCATTACATTCTGCATGATATCTTTTGGGACAACACTTTGGGAAGACCCAACCTCACTGTCAACTACATGGGGAATCTGTTGTTGAGGCTCCTGCTCCGGCTCCTGCTCCTATTCATGGATATATCTTCTGAACATTACTCCATTACCAAATATTCCCACATCTATCTCCTGATCTTCCCTAGCCTGGAGATGTGTGCTTGTCCAGCCTTTCATTAATGGGAATGTGCGAGGAACTGAACGTTTGGCTTGTAAAACTCTATCCATGTAACAGAGCTGCATATAAAATACATACAATTATAAGCTATATCAGCTACATATACAACATTATGTGCTTACTTTGTAAACTGTGTGAGTAATCCAGTGTCAATTAAGAGAAAAATATATCAACAAATGCTAAATCAGTGACATATGTCACGACATATGTTGGATATATGTTTACATTATATTCACTATTAATAATTTTTAATGTGAAACATAAAACATACCATGAGCAAAGGAAGTGGTCCTGCAAAAGCTTTCATCTTTTTCTTTGACCAATTTTCCTTTGCAAACTTCAGAACAGACAATGTATATGAACACCAGTGACATTTCGAATATTGTCCAGATCGTCAACTATTTCCCCAATCTTAGACTTTATTGTTCCACATGTTGATGGCTCAATCAATCCTGATTCTAATAGTAACAAGAACAATCTTTTGAACCATGGCCCTCCTTCACTATCTTCTAACATAAGATCTTCCACAGCTTTATGGCTAACATTTCCTCCTTTTATTTCACAATGTTTGGCTATCTTTCTCATGAAAGATGCATTACTTTTACAGTTATCTCTGGAGTAATTTATCCTACCTCTCGGAAATCCATACACCAGCTCCACATCGTCCTCTGTTATACTAACACTCCTGCTATTATTTAGCTTTATCTTGCACTCTTTTTCATCAAAACATTTAACCAATTCAAATGCCAAATAGGTAGGAATGTAATCGATGTTGAAATGAAAAACATTCCCAAAACCCATATCCTTGACAGCATTAATCTGGGCCTCATTCAATTTTCTCAGTGTTTCAATAAAATACCACGTCTTCCTTTTGGCTAGAAGCGTTTTAGAAAAGAAATTACTTTTCTTTTTCTGTTCCTTAGCTTCTGTATACATTTCTTTCTGTTTTTTGCTTCTAGTCTCAAAAGCAATTAATTTTCTCTTGTCATTTTTTCTTTTACTTCTAATCTCTGATGTAATCAACTCATCCTCATCAATTGATGTACTTATTTTTCTTTTTGTTGTGTTCTTTTTTTCTGGTTTTAAAAGCAATTAAAATAATGATGTCAACAATACAGTAATATAATATCAAAATTAATAGAAACTACAACCCTATATATGACAAGTGCAGTCATATGTTGTTTAACATAAACAATTCTTTATAAATACAACAAATCTAGTTTATATCAACCACATAACTATCTTCACAGCCATTTAAACAAGCTCACATTATGTCAATAATTATTGTATAAAATGTCAACAATACAGTATTATCATTTCAAAATTTGTAGCAACTACAATCATACAATAATTATTGACACTTCACATATAAATTCACGTTTGTTTCTACAGAACATATCTATTTGAAGAGATATACATTATGTTAAGATTCATTTTATAAAATGCCAATACTACTATGTCAACAGACATCTTCTAATGTCAATAATCATAAAAATTTAAATACATAATACTTAACCTCAAAATTATTCTTCTGGTGTTTCAAAAAGCAAAAGTCGAACTCATCAGATTATTAAATAATGAAACCTAAAAATAAAATCTTTTAGATAATAAAACTTTGTTTTAAAAAACTGAAATTGAAGTCATACAATTAATAAACGAAAGAAATCTTTAACCTGAATGAGTCGTTTCAGTACTATTTGTTGATTTGGTGTTGACCTCCGTTTCTGATGTCGTTTCTACAGGAAACCCCGACGATCTAGTTGAATCACTTGTGTTTTTTTGTCCGGTTGACATTCCTAGTACTCTTAATCGATTTAGAAATCTAGAAAAGAGATGAAGTCGAGTAGATGTAGGGTTTGTATATGAGATAGTAGTCGAAATTTTCTGAGCGGTAATGTATTTTTGAGAGAGAAGAAGATAGAATAGAGTGTAGCTCATCTTTCTCTTGTTGGCATTTATTACTATAAATTAAATTTTTTTCCGGCAGTTTATTAGAAAATAAGACAATGGCATCGTCAACTTTTGAATTAAAAAAAGGCAGTTTACATGATTTATATTTTCTTTTTTGTTTTTGACATTTAATTTGCTTTATATTGACATGTGTTATATTACCATAATTTATAAATTTATTCCAAATATTGAGTTTTCTGAAATTTTATATGAAGCCTATTGATAAGATGTTCAAATTTTTCCTATAAGTTATTGAGATTTGATAATTAAGGTATGGACAAAATGTTGAATTTTTATATTGAAACTATTAACATGTTTTTTATGATAATCTTACCAGTACATATTTAAAATTTAAAAATTAAGAAAAATAGGTGTAAATATTTTTTAGTTACATGAATTGTTTTTGAGCTATTGACATTAAATTCAAGTTGTTGACATTTCTATATAAGTTGTTGTACTGATTTCATAGATGACATATTATTAAAGATTGCATAGGTTTTTTTTCAATGTTGTTCAAATGTTGAAGTTGTTGGCTTTTCTTTTTTAATGGACATAAAATTTATGTCAACTACAAATTCTTGCCATGTCAACTACGGTTCATTTGTTGTCATAAAAGTAATGTCAACTACGGTACTAATATGTCAACTACTCATAGAGGCCATGTCAACTACACTTATAAATTATGTCAACTACTCATAGAGGCCATGTCAACTACACTTATAACTTATGTCAACTACACGTAGAAGCCATATTGATAAGGCTAATTTCATGCATTGGTTATGTAGTGAAAAACATCACATTTCTGCTGGATCTAACAAGTTTTGTTAAGCCAGGTGTGTGTGTAGCGCTAGATCCAGGAGATGCTGGAGGAGGATATCTAGCGAGGAGCAGGAACGGAATCACGAGGAAAAGCTAGAGGAAGGAAGCCAAAAGCTGAGGGCAATCAAGTCAATCAATACCTCGCTGGGCCCCACCTCGAAGCTTATAAATAAAGGAGTGCGCAACAAGAATGGTAGATCGGTTACACTCCACACACAGTCACGCTCTTAGCACACACACTAGGGATATGGGAAATTGGGGGTGGTTTTCGTTTTCAGGAGTCTCGTATCAGTGCATCACCGTCCCTTGAGGGCGAAGAAACAATTGTTCTTTTAAAATTTCTGTTTGGTACTCAGTTCAGTCTCGAACTTCACGTTTGGAAGTCGAGCTTGTTGTTTTGTTGCTGAATCAGTTTATCCGTTCTGTTTACATTTGATTTGCTTTGATGAAGTTAGATTTCGTGTTGATTATTATGACGCTTGCTATTTTGGTTTGTTTATTTGAGATGTTCTCTTGAATTTGTTGCTGAATATTTTAGGAGATTCGAGAATCGTGGTATTGAAGTTGTGTTCGGTTGGATTTTTGTTCGGATGCTTGGATCCGGAGTGGATTTAGCATCCGAAGTGTGGATCTGAACAGGGGAGGTGAAATTTGTGCATGAGATTATGGGGAATTTGTTCTGCTTGGTTTGCTTCGTCTAGTAGTTTAATTTCCGTCGTTGTTTAGTTTTCTGTTAAGATTATGCCTCCGATCTACATCTGAGTTTGTTTTTCTTGATCTCTGCATTTATTTGTGTTCGTTGAAGAAGATGAAGTCATTTTCAGTTGATGCTTTAGTTAGTTAGGCTGCAGATTCGATTCTGTCCGTACTTACCTTTTTCAGAGTTTGGTCCCCACTTGTTTTAATCTCCTTGGTCTAGAGATGTTCGTAGAAGTCCCAGATCTAGTAGTTGATTTGATTTAGTTCTTATACATAATTCATTTTTTGCCTAGATCTAGCAGTTAGCATAGCATACTTTATTTCCAAATTCACTTAGTTAAATTCCTCAACCCAAAATATGCGTGGCAGCAGCCAACCCAAAAATAGTTTCCAATTCTCTACGCATGTATTTTACGAGTCCATCTCTGTGGGATCGATCCCTACTTCCCTGTGCTAGTTTAGTATCTGTGGTTGAGGGTTTTGAAGGTTTGCTTGCGTACCAACGACCAGACTTCCAGTCTTGTGAGTCTCTAGACCTTGTGATCTAGTTGATTTACTGGATCTAGGAAGTGTGTAATTAGAAATTGATAGGATACAGCAAGCAGAAAATCAACTCTTCAAATGGCGCCGTTGCCGGGGATGGATGGCGTAGTTTGTTTATGTGTTTAGAGATTTGGTGTAAATAGTTTTAATCTTTTGAATTTCGCTTTTGGCAGTTTATGAGCAAGGGCTCAAGGTCAGGAATCTGGAGCAACCCATCTTGGTCAAGGAACGTGCAGTTGAAGTGGCAAGTTAAGGAATCAACATCCGCCATAACTACCAGATCGGGGTTGTCAACTGTAGATCCATTTCCGTTTGAATCAGGGAGTGAAGAAGAGTGGAATTCATCGGGGAAAGAGGATTCACGGTCGTCGTCAGAAACTGAGCATTCGGAAAGGGAGGAAGAGGAGTCTGTAATGGCAAACTTAGTGGACCTAGACCCAGAGATTGGTTCGCTAACTGCACATCTCGACGGAGAGCCAGCTCATGCCATAGTGTCAAATCAACGTCAGCGGTCTATTGAGATCAAGACGAATGTGCTGGGCGTTTTACCTACATTCTCTGGACGGAGGAATGAGTGTCCTTATGAGTTTTTGAACGAGTTTAGTAAGCTATGTAGCATCCAGAAAAGGCCTAACGAAACTACCGAGGAGGACTATCGCCTGCGAGCGATTCCATTTGCATTGAAAGGAGAGGCAAACACTTGGTTGCTGAGGCTTCCACCTGACTCGATCACCACATGGAGGGATTTCAAATTGGAGTTCCTGGACTATTTCTTTCCGTCCAATAAGACAAACGCTTTGAAAAAAGAAATTCAAGAGTGTAAGCAGGACTACGATGAATCTTTAAGCCAATATTGGTCTCGGTTTAAAGGCCTGCTTGACGCTTGCCCAAATCACAGGATGACGGAGGCTGAAACATTTTATCTATTCTACGAAGGGGCAAATCCTGAGTCCAAGGACTTAATGAATTCCTCGAGCGGGGGGAATTTCACCAAGAATAAGGCAAGCGAGGCACGCGAGATTCTGGGAAGATTAATCGACGCGAAGAAGGCGTATGACTGCCCGCGTGCTATCATGAGGAGAAGCTCCGCGAACACAGTTAAGGAACGAGAAGGAGAAGAGGTTAGAGACAGAATAGATCGACTGGAGAAGGCACTGCTAAATGCCATTGAAAAGAAAAATACCCCTGGGTCGACTGATAAGGAAAAAAACCCAGGTCAAGAGGAACATCAGCTTCAATTTTACAATAATCCCTCACTCGATGGAGATTTCCAAGCTCAAGTGAATGCAATGGGGAATTGGAATCAAAGTAATCAAAATACCAACTGGAACCAGTGGAAGATTAAGGAGGCACCATGGAGGGACAATCCTTGTTTCAGATGGGCTGAAGGGAACCAACAACCACAGTCACAACACCCAGGTCCAGCGGAGAACCAGCAGACATGGCCCAGCCGGAATCAGGAAGGACCACAACATAATTCTAACTGGGCAGGGAAGCAGCAAGAGGGGCTGAACAACTGGAATTTCCGTAACCAAGGGGATCAGCATAACTGGAACAACAGGAACCAGAGCAACCAAGGGAATTCTTATGTGCCACCGCATCAGAGGAACAATTCAGGAAACAATCAAAATTTCCAACAGAGTCACCCAGGTCCAGCAACCCAGTACAACAATAATCAAGGAGGTCAGGGAAATTTTCGCCAGAACCAGGTGGTTGGAACCAATCAAAATCAAGGATTTAATCCCAGTTCAATTCAAGGTTTCCGACCACAGCGGAATCTTGATGACATGGTGCATGACCTGGTAAATTTCCAACAACACATGCAGAATAACATGCAGGCTAATAATGACGTGGTGCACAAAATTCAAGATGCCCAGCAGGAGCAGAAGTCTGCCATGGACATGCTGGCAAAGCAGATGTCCCAGTTGGCCACGTCGCTGAACGAAATGCGGGGAAATGAAGGGAAATTGCCTGCCACTGTCAAACCACCAGACCGAGCAAATATTAGTCAAATTACCTTGAGATCGGGGAAAGGCTATGAAGGACCGAAGCAAGTGATAAACGAGGAGACACCCTCACAGATGAACGGAGAAAAGGGGAATCAGAAGTCTCGAGGAGATGATCCTGGACTCAGAGAAATTCCTATACAGGATGACCTCCAGGAGGGAGATTTAAGGGGATCTATGCCTCGACTAAGTGACCCATTTTTCCTTGATCCAGAACCTGAGTTGGAACTTAAAGAGGGAAGCAGGGAGACAGGTGCAGCCCCAGCAGGGAGTTCCACGAATGCAGTAAAGCGACCCAAACCATTCCCATATCGAGGAGAAGCCAAGAAAAAGAAAGATGATACTGAGGACCTTGTGGAAATATTTAGTAAGCTGGAGATTAACCTACCCTTTTTGCAGGCTCTGAAAATACCCACCTTCAGCAAGTTCATCAAGGAATTCATAGCAGGAAAAACCAAACCTGATGGGAAGATTGTTATAGGAGAAAATGTATCCGCCGTGATACAAAAGAGGAGGATGCCGTCAAAGTGTACAGATCCAGGTATGTTCACTCTTCCTATTTCTATAGGTGATATTAAAATTGAGCATGCCATGTGTGATCTAGGTGCTTCGATAAATGTCCTACCGCTGTCAATATATAAAAAATTGGTGGGAGTCAGTTTGGTCGATACTAAAGTAGTGATTCAGTTGGCCGATAGAACATGCATATCGCCTGAGGGAGTATTGGAAAATGTCATAGTCAGAGTGCATGATTTCCTATACCCAGCTGATTTTCATGTGATAAAAATGAGGGGTAATGAATCTGCTGAGTCTAGTGGGGTGTTACTGGGGAGACCCTTCCTTCGCACCGCGAAGACTGTTATTGATGTGTTTGATGGAACCATATGCCTGGACTATCATGGGGAGAAATACACCTTCAACATTGAAGAAGCTATGAAAAAACCGCTTGATGTTGAAAACTTGCATGTTGTAGATGTAATTAACCCCCTAGTCCAAGAATATCTTGAGACTGAACTAATGCAGGAACAGTTTGACAATTCGGAGCTGAGCCAGACTGTAGAAAAGGAGGTGACAGGATGGTGTGAAACTTTTTTCACACAGGACTTGACAGATGATCAGATCAATGAAGCGATCATGGCATTCTGCCACCAGCCACTATCATTCCAATCAGCCAGATCTGTTCAGGAGAAGAGCCCAGACGAGGGAGCGAATCTAGAGGAAATGGCGCCAAGAAGTAAGGCGGAGAACCCTTTACCTCAGGAAGCCATCACACCGAAGAAGGAGTTGAAAACTTTGCCTGAAAATTTAAAGTATGCATACCTGGAGGAAGGAGAAACTTGTCCAGTGATAATTAACAGCCGCTTGACTGAAGACCAAGAGAGTGCGCTGCTGGAAGTAATAAGGAGGAACAAGAAGGCCATAGGGTGGACACTTTCTGACCTAGTTGGAATTAGCCCTGATCTTTGCATGCACCACATCAGACTAGAGGAAGGGGCAAAGGCTCGGCGTGATCCACAAAGGAAACTGAATCCAAACATGAGGGAGGAAGTGCTCAAGGAAGTTCTGAAACTACTGTCCCTTGGAATCATATACTCTATTCCAGATAGCGAGTGGGTCAGTCCGGTTCACATGGTACCTAAGAAGTCTGGAATACAAGTGGTGAAGAATGACAAGAACGAGTTGGTGCCTACTCGACTGGTCACTGGATGGAGGATGTGCATTGACTATAGGAAACTAAATGAAGCCACCAAAAAGGATCATTTTCCTTTACCATTCATTGACCAGATGCTAGAGAGGCTGGCTGGTAAACAGTATTTCTGTTTCCTCGACGGATATAGCGGTTATTTCCAGATTTTCGTGGACCCAGAGGACCAGGAAAAGACCACATTTACATGCCCTTTTGGAACTTATGCCTACCGAAGGATGCCATTTGGTCTATGTAATGCACCAGGGACATTCCAACGTTGTATGATGAGTATTTTTTCGGATCTACTAGAGGTGTGCATCGAGATATTCATGGATGATTTCACTGTATATGGAGGCTCATTTGACACTTGTTTAGCCAGCCTTGACCTAGTGCTGCAAAGATGTCAAGAGAAACATCTAGTTCTGAATTTTGAAAAATGTCACTTCATGGTAACTGAGGGGATTGTTTTAGGTCATGTGGTCTCTGAAAGAGGAATACAAGTGGACAAGGCAAAGGTGGAAGTGATTGCAAAGCTACCTTACCCTACAAATCAAAAGGAAGTTAGAGGATTCCTCGGTCACGCAGGGTTTTATCGAAGGTTTATCAAGGACTTTGCAAAAATTGCGCAACCACTCACTCATTTGCTGCACAACGATGTGGAGTTCGAGTTTGATGAGGGATGCAAGAGGGCATTTCAATTGCTCAAGGAGAGACTAGTGTCCGCACCAATTATCAGGGCACCGGACTGGAATCACCCTTTTGAGATAATGTGCGACGCGAGCGATTTCGCTGTGGGAGCCGTCCTAGGGCAGAAGATAGATGGGAAAAACTACGTAATTTTCTATGCGTCCAAGACACTAAATCAAGCTCAGAAGAATTACGATACTACGGAGAAGGAAATGTTGGCTGTCGTCTACTCGTTCGAAAAATTCCGCCCTTATCTTCTTGGGTCAAGGGTTATTGTTTTCACTGATCATGCAGCAATAAAGTACTTGCTAGCTAAGAAAGAATCAAAGCCAAGGCTAATTCGATGGGTCCTACTTCTACAGGAGTTTGATTGGGAAGTAAGGGACAAAAGAGGAACAGAGAATCGAGTGGCTGACCACTTGAGTAGAATTCATCAAGGAGATACGGACGAGGCTATTCCCGATGTTTTTCCCGAAGAGCATTTGTACTATATGGACGAACCACCTAGACCGATAAGCTGGGAATCTGTCTTAGTTTTAACCGGTCCAGGAGAATCTGATCGAGGAAAGCGCGTACGTAACGCAGAACCATGGTACGCAGACCTGGCAAATTACTTGGTCACGGGAGAGGTGCCAAGTTCAGAGGAAGCCTCCCGGGCCCAGAAGATGAAGCTTAAAAGCGAAGCCAAATATTACTTCTGGGATGATCCTTATCTTTGGAAGATGTGTGCAGATCAGATAATTCGACGTTGCATTCCTGAATGGGAACAAAGAGATGTACTCCATCATTGTCACTCCTTGGCGTGTGGAGGGCATTTCGGACCAAGGAGAACCGCAAGGAAAGTTCTAGACAGTGGATTCTACTGGCCTACATTGAACAAGGATGCCTTTGAATACTGTCAATGCTGCGAAAGGTGTCAACAGACAGGGGGAATCTCGAGACGAGATGAGATGCCCCAAGTGCCCATAGTGATCTGCGAAATTTTCGATGTTTGGGGGATGGATTTTATGGGCCCATTTCCGTCGTCGTACGGAAATGCTTACATATTGGTCGCTGTAGACTACGTTTCCAAATGGATAGAGGCGAAGGCTACGCCCACTTGTGAGTCTAAAGAGGTGGCCAAGTTTCTGAAGTCAAACATTTTCAGCAGATATGGAGTTCCTAGAGCGATTATCTCAGATCAAGGAACACACTTCTGCAACCGCACTATAGAAGCGCTCATGAGGAAATACGGCGTGCATCATAGATTGTCTACACCATATCACCCCCAATCGAATGGGCAAGCTGAAGTCTCTAATAGGGAGATAAAGAGTATTTTGGAAAAATCAGTTAACACCACAAGGAAGGATTGGAGTAAACGCCTTGACGATGCTTTGTGGGCGTATAGAACTGCTTACAAGACACCAATCGGGATGTCACCTTATAGGTTGGTGTTTGGGAAAATGTGTCACTTACCCGTGGAAGTGGAGCACAAGGCATACTGGGCCATTAAGGAAATGAATATGAAGTCTGTGGCATGTGAAGAAGAAAGGAAGCTGCAATTACAGGAGCTGGAGGAACTACGGCTAGAGGCATTCGATTCAGCAATGTGGTACAAGGAAAGAACGAAGCTCTGGCATGACAAGAACCTCCGGGTCAAGGAACTTCAGGTGGGGCAGAAAGTACTTCTATTTCAGTCCAGACTCAAGCTAATGCCAGGGAAGTTGAAGTCAAAGTGGGTAGGTCCATATACCATCGTTGGCCTCCGCGCACACGGAGCAGTGGAAATCCAGGGAAGTGCTCCTAACTCGGTCCCTTTTCTTGTTAATGGCCATAGATTGAAAGTCTATAGGGATAATTCTGAGCTATGCGTAGTGGAGGAAATACCACTACGTGCGCTCTCAGTTATCACTTAGCCAGACAAAGGAATATTCTCGATGAACTCCTGGGTCAAGGGAAATGTTATGTTTTTACACACTGATCCAGGGGATTCGAGAATATTCAAAGGTAATTGTACATAGTTTAATTGCTTTAGAAGACAAAGAAAATCCAAACAAAATAAAAATTCAAAAATTTCCAAAAATATTTTCGAAGACCCAAACTCAAAGGGGATTTATGTCTCGTACTTTAACCTTGACCCAGGAGTCTGGGGTCTTCATATTTTTTTTAGGTCGCGGTCAAGGGAATCAATTAGAGGAAGAGTGCATGAAGGAGCAGTTGAGGAGGGAAGTTATAATTTGAAATTCAAAATGCCGACAATTATGGAGGAGTACGGTCGCTGATGTCATGCCTGCAACGAAACATTGAGGTGAAGATCGCCGAGCTTGCTCCCGAGGTCGTGATGTGCGACCGCCCAGAGGTTTTCAGCGTAGACTACTTCTTCAACAAGGGCTTGTTGCAAACTCAAGGCAACAAGACTTACTTCTATTCGCTGGGAGATAAAGCGAAGGCGGAGCCGGAGGAAGCTGAGGAGGCCATGCCAAGTGAAGAGGTGGAAGAGCTTAGGAAGGAGGTGCAGGACATGAAAAAGGAAATGCAACTGATGAAAAAGGAGATGATGAAGGAACTCAATGGGAGTCGGGAAGAAGTAAAAGTTCTGAGCAGCAACGTAGCAGATTTGGCCACGAAATGTGCCAAACAAAGTGAAAGAGTGGCGGAAGCTGTGGAGATATCTACGCGGATGTTGAAATGGCTGCATCAGACGCTTCCCTTGACCCAGTCGAAGTCGACTCCTGGGTCAAGTGGCGAGGCACAGAAGATCATCCACAGCAGTCCCTCGACCAAGCCATTCCAGCAGTTGACCACCCCGACTATTCCCGAGAAAGTTCCAAATCCACCGAGGACGAAAATGCTAATGAGGAAACCAGGACTCGATCAAGCTGCAGAAGGAAAGGAAGAGCTGGAGCAACCAGCGAAGAAGAAAGTGAAAACAAACCGCCCCAGTGTTCCACCACCGTCTGGCTCTCGCGGGAGCCAGCCCCAGAAATGAGCAATTTCCCCAGACCAAGTAAATTTTAGTTTTTGTGTTTCTTTTTCTGTGTTTTATTTCCATGCGTTGCTGTGTTTTATGCTATCTTCTCCCACTTAGCCCAATGCTTGGTCTAAGTGTGAGAAGTTCTATGTTTTCTGTTGGTTTATTCTTCTCCCACTTAGCCCGTTGCTCGGTCTAAGTGTGAGAAGTGAAATTGTTGTTTAATTCTGCATTGAATTCTCTGTTTTCCCCCCTTCACGACGATGGCTTGAGGACAAGCTTGAGTGAAGTGGGAGGGGGAGAGGAATCAATGCAGTGTTATTATGCTTTGAGGAGTTGTAGGTCTAGGGGTGTGTCGCATGAACTAGTGGATATAATACGGCAGATTCCCTTAGGGAGAGCAATTGAAAATAGGAGGTATTCCAACTTAGAAGCCTGATTCTTTAGTAAGCCGAACCAATCTGAATGAAGCGAGAACGATAGTAAATGCCTTTACTTGCTCAGTTGTGAAGCCCTACTCTAGAGGTGAGTTATAAGCCTGTGATAACACTTAGAGCTAACATATGTCAAAAGTCTGCCACTGAATGCTGAAGGAAAAGAGAAGAAAAAAAAAAAAAAATATAAATAAAAAAGGGGGAAAGGAGAAAATATATAATCATAAAATCTGGAGGTATAAGCTGGACGAAGTCCAGAGGAGGAAATAAAAAGAGAGAAAAAAATCAAGGAGGTATAAGCTGGACGAAGTCCAGGAAATCAAGGAGGTATAAGCTGGACGAAGTCCAGGAAATCAAGGAGGTATAAGCTGGACGAAGTCCAGAAAGAAAAAAAAAAAAAAAAGAAAAAAAGGGGGATAGTGACGGAGGATAGAAGGAGGAATTCTCATAACCCGAGGCTTCAGTGGTTTGGCAATAACTTAAGAGAGAATCGGTCCTAACATCCCTGGTGAGGAATGAGTGATCGAGTGAATCTAACAATTGGGGAAGTAAAAGGCTATCTTGACGAGCTGACAGGTTGGCTAGGTAGAGGGGAGAAAAAGGCCTATTTGGAGGAGTGCAGCCTGTTGGATTGACCTTAATCTTGTGGGGACGGTTGTCTAAAAGTTGAAACCAGTTCATGCATATGTGTTTATGTGTTTTCATCTTATGTGATTATGTATTCTTTGTTTTAGTGTCTAAGTGTAGTAGTTTTGTCTAGAGTCTGTAGAGTCGGTCAAGGGGATAACCATGCCTGAAATTCGCCTTATTCTTCTTTTCTTCTTGTCTTTATACTTGAGGACAAGTATGGTTTAAGTGTGAGCAGTTTGATAAGGCTAATTTCATGCATTGGTTATGTAGTGAAAAACATCACATTTCTGCTGGATCTAACAAGTTTTGTTAAGCCAGGTGTGTGTGTAGCGCTAGATCCAGGAGATGCTGGAGGAGGATATCTAGCGAGGAGCAGGAACGGAATCACGAGGAAAAGCTAGAGGAAGGAAGCCAAAAGCTGAGGGCAATCAAGTCAATCAATACCTCGCTGGGCCCCACCTCGAAGCTTATAAATAAAGGAGTGCGCAACAAGAATGGTAGATCGGTTACACTCCACACACAGTCACGCTCTTAGCACACACACTAGGGATATGGGAAATTGGGGGTGGTTTTCGTTTTCAGGAGTCTCGTATCAGTGCATCACCGTCCCTTGAGGGCGAAGAAACAATTGTTCTTTTAAAATTTCTGTTTGGTACTCAGTTCAGTCTCGAACTTCACGTTTGGAAGTCGAGCTTGTTGTTTTGTTGCTGAATCAGTTTATCCGTTCTGTTTACATTTGATTTGCTTTGATGAAGTTAGATTTCGTGTTGATTATTATGACGCTTGCTATTTTGGTTTGTTTATTTGAGATGTTCTCTTGAATTTGTTGCTGAATATTTTAGGAGATTCGAGAATCGTGGTATTGAAGTTGTGTTCGGTTGGATTTTTGTTCGGATGCTTGGATCCGGAGTGGATTTAGCATCCGAAGTGTGGATCTGAACAGGGGAGGTGAAATTTGTGCATGAGATTATGGGGAATTTGTTCTGCTTGGTTTGCTTCGTCTAGTAGTTTAATTTCCGTCGTTGTTTAGTTTTCTGTTAAGATTATGCCTCCGATCTACATCTGAGTTTGTTTTTCTTGATCTCTGCATTTATTTGTGTTCGTTGAAGAAGATGAAGTCATTTTCAGTTGATGCTTTAGTTAGTTAGGCTGCAGATTCGATTCTGTCCGTACTTACCTTTTTCAGAGTTTGGTCCCCACTTGTTTTAATCTCCTTGGTCTAGAGATGTTCGTAGAAGTCCCAGATCTAGTAGTTGATTTGATTTAGTTCTTATACATAATTCATTTTTTGCCTAGATCTAGCAGTTAGCATAGCATACTTTATTTCCAAATTCACTTAGTTAAATTCCTCAACCCAAAATATGCGTGGCAGCAGCCAACCCAAAAATAGTTTCCAATTCTCTACGCATGTATTTTACGAGTCCATCTCTGTGGGATCGATCCCTACTTCCCTGTGCTAGTTTAGTATCTGTGGTTGAGGGTTTTGAAGGTTTGCTTGCGTACCAACGACCAGACTTCCAGTCTTGTGAGTCTCTAGACCTTGTGATCTAGTTGATTTACTGGATCTAGGAAGTGTGTAATTAGAAATTGATAGGATACAGCAAGCAGAAAATCAACTCTTCACATATCAATAATTATTATAACTCATATCATAACTTATGTCAACTACACGTAGAAGCCATATCAATAATTATTATAACTCATATCAACTACACTATAAAGTCATGTCAACAACACTTCACTCATTTTATAAAAATAATATATTGTGATAACTGTTTTACTTATCCATGTGAATAATACATAGAAAACATCTTGATAACAACTTTAAGTCATGTCAACTACACATACTAGCCATGTCAACAAAAGTCAGAATGCATAATAATCATTTTAAAACTAATCCAAAAAATAAGTTAACATCAAACATTAAAATCAGTTTTTGTTCACTTCCTCTTTCTACAACTAAACAACTTCTTGTATTTGTTGTTTAGCTTATACAATTTGTCCATATTTTCTTCCATCCAATCATGAGCTAGTTGTAACATTGGCGATCTCTGGTTATTGTAAATTGATGCAATCATCGTGCAGCAATATCTTCCCCTGAGTATTTGGATAATCTTTAGACTACGCGCAGAGAAGCCGATATCCCAATCACTGCCCTTTTTCCCAACATAGGTCTCCATGTGCCTCATCAAATAGACACCGCAGTCCTTTATGTTTGTGGTTGTGGCCCATTCTAAATTCACAAAGTTGAATGAAGACTTGTTTATATTTTCTGAAAGATCTAGCAATTTCTTCTCTATGAAGTATCGTTCAAACATATCTTTCTGCAAAATATATAAATAATTATTTTAAACTACATGTATAAAGCATTTCAACACAATGTAGAGAATATGTCTATAACATATATAAAAGCATACCAGTAAGCCAATATCAATGTCATAATTCTTCAACGGATCTTTATCTTTAACTGGCTTTATATTATCTATGATGTCAATGATGTTTTTCTTCATCCAATATACTACAAGGTAGTAATGATTATCTGCACAAACTGGGAAGAAGACCTGTATGACATGAAATATATAATTATATACATAGAATACTTGTTCATATTATAACATAGATATCATTTTTAGATGTTATTACCAAATCAATTTTTCTCCAGTTGAAATTTGGTCTTCTTTCAACCTCATTATTTATCTGAGAAATAAAATTTGTCTTTGCTGTCAAAGCATCCCAATTTTCCTGCCGATTTGTTACATTGAAATTCTGCAATTAACATATTTGGTTAGGAAGACATCTGACTCAAATAGTTTACATATAATTTAAGATTACTTACACATGGAGATGTACTCATAAAAAAGCGTGAAAGTGATGTTGTTGGCCTTTCATTTTCTCTGTTGTTCAGGTGTGAAGCCCAAGCATTTATTACACCCACATTAATTTCAACATGGGGCTTCAGTGATAAAAACAATTCCTTGGTCGCCCAAGTAAAATCATCTTCATAAATGCATGCATTTCTGAAATGAAGTTATACAAATGACATATGAACAATATTTATAAATTATGTTTACTTCATAGAAAACTAAAAAAAATTTTAGCTCAATGAAATAATTAAATAATGCATACTCATCTGTTCCTTCTGTTTCTAGTATGTAGTAGTACACAGTTCTTTCATAAGATTCCAGATATGTTTTTGTATCTACAGCTCTGATGTCAACTAGAGAGCCTAGGAATGGGACGGAATGCATTTTATCATCAGACTCTTTCACACTACATTCTGTCAGTGGAATCTCAGAGCATGGAACAACATTCTTCTGTCAGTTCAAATAAAATTCATGTTAGTTTCAATTAAAAATCATGTCAACAACTATTATAATTATGTCAAGTATGGTGCATATTATGTCAACGGCACATACGAGTTATATAAATTACAGTACATACCATCTCTGCTACACACAGATACATATTAACAGCAAATAAAATTCACATCAACAACAATTATAAGACATGTCAACTACACATACAAATAATGTCAATAACAATTATACCCAACTGTCAACCACACTTTCAAGCCATTTTATAAAAACAATACAATATCTAATTTTAGTTTCAGTTACTTCACTTTAACAATATTCTCTTCTTTCTCTTTTCCTTTCTCCTGTTGCTTTGCTTTGTTCATTTCAACATGTGCGTCATCCATTGAACTTGCAGCTGGAGGTGAAATAGTAGAGGCTGATTCACTATTGTTATCACCTACTATGTCTTCTTTTGTTCCTTCTTCTTCTTTTTCTTCAACAGCCTATTAAATTAGTAATTTATAATTAATTCTAAATAACAAAAGACGAGATTTGGCTCTTCCCTTTAGGATCAGAAAATGACAATGTAGAGATATGGATTCTGTTTCTTTCTCTTGTCAACTACAGTACATAATATGTTAACTACTCATAGAGGCTATGTCAACAACACTTATAAGTTATGTCAACTACAAGTAAAAGCCATGTCAATAATTTTTATAAATCATATGAACTACACTATCAAGTCATGTCAACAACATTTCTTTCATTTTATAAAAATAATATAATGGATTTTAGTTATACTTACCTCAACAATATTATTTTCTTTATCCATTTTAACTGAAATATATTACGTTATGTCAATTATATTTTTATCTATAATATGCAGAATATATTTAGAGTTTAAGATAATTATTGTAAATTGCACCTGTACAAGATCTTTCTGATTTTCTATTTCTCTCCTCTTATTACCAGATTCTAGAACAAGTGTTGACATAGGAGACACTGATTCATTATTGACACCACATGTTGTTTTCTCTTTTGATGCTTCTCCTTCTTCTTGTTCTTCATTATCTTGTTCTTCATGTACTTCTTCATTAGCAGTCTATTGAAATAGTCATTTATAATTAATATTAAATTAATTTTAACTTTGAGAAATATATGTAAACAAAATGGTCCATGTCAACTACACGTAGAAGTCATGTCAATAATTATTATATCCTATATCAACTACACTATCAACTCATGTCAATAATTATTATATCTTATATCAACTACACTATCAACTCATGTCAACAACACTTCACTTATTTTATAAAAATTATATACAGTTTAATCTTAGTTTTAGTTACCTCAACAATATTATTTTCTTTATACAGTGGATTTTCTCTGTCCGGTTCACCATGTGTGTCATCTTGGTTCTTCTTATCTTCCTGTTATTTCAATTGAAACACATTATGTTATGTTAATTATATTTTTTTCTATAAAATGCAGAATATCTTTATAGTTTAAGATAGTAATTGTAAATTGTACCTGTTCAAGATCTTTCTGGTTTTCTTTCTCACTCTCCTTGTTATCAGACTCTAGTACAGGAGGTGATATAGGAGACGTTGATTCATTATTGGTGCCACATATGTTGTCCTCTTTTAATCCTTCTTGTTCTTCTTGTCCTTCACTTTGTTGTTTTTCACATACTTCTTCTTCAGCAGTCTATTGAAAAGGTTATTTATAATTAATATTAAATTAATTTCAACTTAGAGAAAAGGTATGTAAACAAAATAATGTACTTACTTTGTTATAGCAATCTCTCCATTTGAAAGTTGGAAATTTAGTCAAATCTTCAAGTTCTTCCTTTTTCTTTTCAACAGTAACTAGTGCTTCACAGATTGTTTTACAGTTGTCAAATGCCTCATTTTTGTCTTGAAGAAATGACTCTGCCAATTTTACACACTTGTCTTCCACAGATTGAACAGAAGTTGTTGGGCTTCCAATTGCAGATCTAGCAATATCACATACTAATCCAAATAGATGATTAGTTTGGACTTGTGTAGGAACTTCTTCAAGGGTTTTTACTAGATTTGTCTTCCCATAATTTATGAGTTGAATGTATTTCATTACATTCTGCATCATATCTTTTGGGACAACGTTTTGGGAAGACCCAACCCCACTGTCAACTACGTGTGGAATCTGTTGTTGAGGCTCCTGCTCCTGCTCCTGCTCCAGATTACGGACATATCTTCTGAAGATAAGTCCATTACCAAATATTCCCACATCTATCTCCTTATCTTCCCTAGCCTGGAGATGTGTGCTTGTCCAGCCTTTCATTAATGGGAATGTGCGAGGAACTGAACGTTTGGCTTGTAAAACTCTATCCATATAGCAGAGCTGCATATAAAATACATATCAATAACAATTATAAGCTATATCAACTACTTATAAAACATTATGTCAGCATTATATTCACTATTAATACTTTAATGTGAAACGTAAAACATACCATGAGCAGAGGAAGTGGTCCTGCAAAAGCTTTCATCTTTTTCCTTGACCAATTTTCCTTTGCAAACTTCAGAACAGACAACGTATACGAACACCAGTTGACATTTCCAATATTGTCCAGATCGTCAACTATTTCCCCAATCTTAGACTTTATTGTTCCACATGTTGATGGCTCAATCAATCCTGATTCTAAAAGTAACAAGAACAATCTTTTGAACCATGACCCTCCTTCACTATCTTCTAACATAAGCTCTTCCACAGCTTTATGGCTAACATTTCCTCCTTCTTTTATTTCACAATGTTTGGCTATATCTCTCATGAAAGACGCATTACTTTTACAGTTATCTCTGGAGTAATTTATCCTACCTCTCGGAAATCCGTATACCAGCTCCACATCGTCCTCTGTTATACTAACACTCCTGCTATTATTTAGCTTTATCTTGCACTCTTTTTCATCAAAACATTTCACCAATTCAAAAGCCAAATAGGTAGGAATGTAATCGATTTTGAAATGAAAAACATTCCCAAAACCCATGTCCTTGACAGCATTAATCTGGGCCTCATTCAATTTTCTCAGTGTTTCAATAAAATACCACGTCTTCCTTTTGACTAGAAGCCTTTTAGAAAAGAAATTACTTTTCTTTTTCTGTTCCTTATTCTCTGTATACATTTCATTCTGTTTTTTACTTCTAATCTCAGAAGCAATTAATGGTCTCTTGTCATTTTTTCTTTTACTTCTAATCTCAGATCTAGTCAACTCATCCCCATCAATTGATGTACTTCTTTTTCTTTTTGTTGTGTTCTTTTTTTCTGGTTTAAAAGCAAGTACAATAAAAATGTTAAAAATATAGTAATATAATGTTAACCATATAACTATCTTGACAACCATTCAAACAAGCTCACATTATGTCAATAATTATTGTATAAAATGCCAATATCACTATTTCATAAAAATGTCAATAATACAGTATTATCATTTCAAAATTTATAGCAACTACAATCATACATATGACAATTGCCATCATACCCTATTGATATACTTTGTAATCCTCTGACCCTTCACATATGAATTCACGTTTGTTTTTCATATCTATTTTATGGAACCATATGACTATGTCAACAACAATTCAAACAAGCATACATTATGTTAATGTTTATTTTATAAAATGTCAATACTACTATGTCTACAGACATCTTTTAATGTCAATAATCATAAAAATTTAAATACATACTACTTAACCTCAGAAATATTCTGCTGCTGTTTTAAAAAAGCAAAACTCGAACTCATCAGATAATTAAATAATGAAACCTAAAAATAAAATCTTTTGAATAATCATACTGTGTTTTTCAAAAGTGAAATTGAAGTCATTCAATTAATAAACCAAAGAAATGTTTAACCTAAATGAGTCGTTTCAGTAATATCTGTTGATTTGCTGTTAACCTCCATTTCTGATATCGTTTTACCAGCAACGGTCGAAGACACTGAATCACTTGTGTTTCTTTCTTCTGTTGACATTCCTAATACTCTAAATCGATTTAGAAACCTAGACAAGAGATGAAATCTGTTAAACGAAGGGTTTGAATACTAGAGAGAAGCAGAAATTTCTTTGAGCGGTAATCTATGTGTGAGAGAGTAGGTGTTAGAGAAATATTTATTATTCTGATTTTTTATGCCTTAGCGGAATAGTTCGTAGAGTACATGGTTTCTTTTCATCCGTTTTATTAGAAAAAAAGGCAGTTGACATTGTTAATATTTGAAAAAAAGGCAGTTGACATGACAATTATTTAGTTATTGGCATTACATAGAGTTTATTTATATTTTCTTTTTTATTTTTCACGTTTAATTTGCTTTATACTGAAATGTATTGTATGACCATAATTCATCAATATCTTCAAAATATTGAGTTATCTAAAATTTTATATGAAGCCTATTGAAAAACTGTTCACATTTATTTAGTTTTTATATGGAAACTATTAACATGTTTTTTATGATAATGGTGCCAATACATATTTAAAATTAAAAAATGAAGAAAAATAGCTATACATTTTTTTTAGTTAAAACAATTGTTTTTGAGCTGTTGACATAAAATTCAAGTTGTTGACATAAAATTCAAGTTGCTTTACTCATTTCATAGTTGATATATTATTATAGGCTCCGTAGTTCAAATCGATATATAATAATTGTTTTACACATCCATCTAAAAAACATGATAATATCAAATATTCAAACGAGTCTTTGTTCAAATCAAAATAAAACAGTTGTTTACTTATTGGTTCTACGACTAAACCATTCCTTGTACTTGTTCTGTAACGCAGATAATCTTTGCCTGTTTGCATTCATCCAGATGTTAGCATGGCATATCATATCCATACACTTCTTGTTGCTCTCTGATGTAAGCATTGCTTCGCAATATCTTCCTCTGAGTACCTGTAGAATTTTCAAGCCGCGTGGAGTAAAGCCAATATCCCAATCCCTTCCCTTCCTGCCAAAGTATGTCTCCATATGTCTCATCGTATAAACACCACTGTCTTCTTTATTGTTGCTTGTGGCCCAATCTAAAGGAATAACCTTGTAAGGAGACTTCTTTATATTCTGTGATAGATCTGTCATGTTATTCTCTACAAAGTATGCCTCAAACATATCTTTCTGCAAATATATAAACAACTAAATTAAAATTTGCATACAAAGCATTTTAGCAAGATACATAAATTATGTCAACAAAAATATAAACATAATGTTAGCTATATTTAAAAAAACATACCAGTATTGCAACATCAAAGCTATACTTTCCCAAGGGATTCTTGTCTCTAGGTGGTTTGGCACTATCAATTATCTCAATTTTGTTCATCCTCATCCAGAATACCACAAGATAGTAATAGCCACTTTTAAAAACAGGGAAGAATACCTGTATTGTATGTTAGATAAAATTAGAGAAAAGAATTTGACAACTCCTGTAGAAAACTATGTAGGTGAAACTGTGAGATCTTTGAACAAAAATAAATTTGTTACCAAATCAATCTTTCTCCAGTCGAAATCTTCTATTGTTCTAATCTCCTGTTCAATTCGCGACACAAAGTTATTCTGGGATTGTAATGGATACCAATGAGGCTGCCGATTTATTATATTCAAATACTGCATTTAACATTTTTTTGTTAGTGAAATTTGTCATCCAAATAGTTGACACAGAAATATAGATTACTCACGCATGGGGATGTTGTCAGAAACAGGCGCGGAGGTGATGATTTTGCCCTTTCTCTTTCCTTGTAGTTCAGGTGTGCTGCCCATACATCAATTACACCTGTACTGATTTCTGAATGGGGTTTCAGAGATGAAAACACTCCTTTGCTTGCCCAAACAAAGCCATTAGTGTAGACACATAAATCACTGAAATGAAAGCGTGCAGAGAACATTTAAATATCATTCATAAATTATGTCAACTGTATGTAAATATAAAAGGATTGTAGAGATTATTCAAAGAATTAAATTATGCATACTCTTTTGTTCCTTCAGTTTCTACTATGTAGTAGTACATATCTCTTTCGTCTGGGTTCAGGGTTGTTTTCATATGTACAGCTCGTATTTCAAATGGTGAGCGTAGCACTGGGCTAGGACGTATTTCAGCACGAGTCCGTTTCTCTCTAGCTTCAGCCAGTGGAATCTCAGAGATCGGAACAGGGTTCAGATGCTGTTGTCATTGAATTTAATATTAGTTGCAATTACAAATCATGTCAACTATATTACACTAACTGTTTCAACAACTAATATGATTATGTCAACTACACTACATATCATGTCAATAACTGTGTCAATTACATTTTAACAACTATTACAAGCAATGTAAACAATAATTCATTCATTTTTTTACCTTGTAAACAATCATTCTTCTTTCCGTGTTTTCAGGAGTTTTTTCTTTTTCCTCACGCATCTTATCTTTCCCTTTATGTTCTTGTATTTGTATGTTGGATTCAGGAGGAGTGTCATCCAGTGTTTCAATACCCTCTCTCATCATATACTCAACAATTGAGCATGCAGCTGCATTCTCCCTGTCTTCCTGAAACTCCATGCTATAAAATGTCAATTATATTTTAATCTATGTCAACTATGATATCCACAATGTCAATAACTAATATAAAATCATATAAAAATATTCAAGAGTTTAATACAATTATTATAAACTGTACCTGTTCATTTATGATATCAACAATAACATTTGTTGCCTTGATTGCTTCTTCATTGTTGCTGATTTCAAAGTCAATACATGCTTTTGATAATAGATGCAAGGCATTTTGTGTTCTTAAGTCTATATCAGCTTCATCTTCTGCTTGAATTTCAAACTCACTTTTCCTATTCTCAAATCCTATAATTGATGCTTCAATATTGACATGTGCAGGAGATTCATTTGTTGGTGATGTCCTATCAGCTTCATCTTCTGCTTGAATTTCCAACTCACTACTCCTGTTTTCAAATTCTATAAGTGATGATTGATTATTGACTTGTCCAGGAGATTTAGTTGTTGGTGATGCCCTATCAGCTTCAACTTCTTCTTGCATTTCCAACTTAGTTTCACTGTTCTCAGATTCCATAATTGATTCTTGAGTATTGACATGTCCACCATATTCAGTATTTGGTGATGACCTATCAGCTTGAACTTGTACTTGAATTTCCATCTCACTTCCTCTGTTCTCAGATGCTAAAACTGATGCTTGCTTGTTGAAATGCTCTAAAGTATTGGCTTCTTGTTGTTGGAGAGATGGGTATGCTGTGTGTGGAGATCCTAATACGGCTGTCAAGATAGGAGAGTTTGATTCATTATCACCATCACACATCATGTTCTCCTTGCTTTGTTCATCTCCTTCAACAGTTTGTCTGACCTCTTCAGGATTATCAACTGGTGATGTAGGTAAATTTTCTCTATTTCTTTCTTCTACAGCCTGTTCAAAAATTATTTCAACAATGTATCTATAAAATTATGTATTAATTTAAATATAGGTTGATTATGTGCTTACTTTATCGAAGAAATCTCCCAATCTGAAAGTTGGAAATTCATTCAAATCTTCAAGTGTTTCGTTTTCTTTTTCAGCATTCCGTATTGAGTCAAATATCGCTTTCCAGTTATCAACAGCAACATTGTCGTCTATATGAAATGACTGGGACAAATGCAGAAAAGTGTCTCTCTCAGATACAACCGGAGATTTCTGGCTTCCAATTGCGCTTCTAGCAATGTCACAAACAAATCCAAATAAATAATTATTCTTGATCTGTGAAGAAGCTTCTTTGAGGACTCTAACAAGATTGGTCCTTCCATCATTTATCTGATTGATGTATTTTAAAACATTTTTCACCATATCTGATGGGAGTATGTTCTGAGAAGAAGACCCCACTCCACTGTCATCTACATCAACTCTTTGTTCTTCATTCTCTTGCTGCTGCTCTTCATTTCGAATGTATCTCTTCTTTACATTTCCTAAACCAAAAACTCCTGCACTAATCTCTCTATCTTCTCTAGCCTGAAGATGCTCACTATTCCATCCTTTCATTAATGGAAATGTCCGAGGAACAGGACGCTTGTCTTGTATAACTCTATCTAAGTAGCAGAGCTGCATATGTTAAAAAATGCATGTCAATTACTATTGTGTCGTGTCAACTAAATACAAAAGCCACTTAAAATAACTAATACAACTTATGTTAATTATAGTACGAGCTATATCAACAACACACACAACATAATGTAATTATGTTAATAATCAACAATGCAAAATGTAAAACATACCATAAGGAAGGGAAGAGTTCCAGCAAATGCATTCTTCTCTGTGATTGACCAATTTTGTTTTGCAAATTTGAGAACAGATATTACATACGAACACCAATTTACATTTCTCATGTTATCCAGATCATCAATTATCTCTCCGATCTTAGATTTTACCATTCCACATGTTGATTGCTCAATCAATGTTGATTCTAGCAATAACAAGAACATTATCTTAAACTGCCTTCCTCCTTGAAGATCATTCAACCTAACATTTAAAACATCGTTATGGTTCACACTTTCTTTTTTCGTACCACATTTCTTTGCTATCTTCCTCATGAAAGCTGCATTACTTTTACACTTATCTCTAGAATAAGTAATGTCACCTCTTGGGAATCCATATACAAGCTCCACATCCTCTTCAGTGATATGAATTTTTTTATCATTGTTAAGCTTTATCTTGCACTTATTCTCTTCAAAAATTTTTAATAATGCTAATGCTAATCTGCTAGGAATGTAATCAATCTTGAAATGTAGGACACTCTCGAAACCCAACTCCTTCACAGAATTAATCTGTTCCTCATTCAGTCTGCTTATTGCATCAACAAAATACATTGGCTTCCTTTTCACTAGAAGCCTTTGAGATAGATTTTCAGCAATAACAATCTGTTTTCCATCTTCTACACTTTTCTTTTGCTTTTTCTTAACAATAATTAACTCTTTCTGAGATACTGAGGTACTCCTTTTTCGCTTAGATGTTCTTCTGTTTTCTGTTTTAAAATCAAACATAATAAATCTATATCAATTATACAAAGTATCATGACAATAACAAGTGTACTCTGTTGACATCAAGTGTGTGTATATTACTAAAATTATTTCATTAGATATACCAATCACAATTAACAGAATTTCAGGCATTAAGTATGCTCTATCATTAAAAGGTATTTTCCATATATAGTTAGAACAATTATATTATTACTATTATGTCAACAATTAAAGTTGACATAACCTGTTGATTATCTTATAAAGTTTATGGCAATTATACTCTGTTTATATAAATATGACTATGTCAACTATTATTTAAACAAGCTTAGAATATGTCAATAGCTATTGACATACTACTACAACCATACATATGTTTTCTACAGCCATCCTAACAGCCATTGAAACAAGCATACCCTATGTCAATAGTTGTTGACATACTACTAACAGCCATCCTAACAGCCATTGAAACAAGCATACCCTATGTCAATAGTTGTTGACATACTACTAACAGCCATCCTAACAGCCATTGAAACAAGCATACCCTATGTCAATAGTTGTTGACATACTACTAACAGCCATCCTAACAGCCATTGAAACAAGCATACCCTATGTCAATAGTTGTTGACATACTACTAACAGCCATCCTAACAGCCATTGAAACAAGCATACCCTATGTCAATAGTTGTTGACATACTACTACAGCCATACATTTGTAAGTTTTCTACAACCACTATAACAAGCATACAATATGTCAATATTATTATGTCAATACCTATTCAAACAAGCATACACTACTTTCATTACTGTGAACAGTACATTATTATAGCTATGTCAATAGCTAGTATATAAAATGTCAATAATCTTAAAAATTTAAACAAATCCTTAACTGGAAGATGAAGATTCTTCTCTTCCTTTTTTTACAGCAGCAATTTTCGTTGGCATTTTTTCTGATTCTACAATCGCAAATCAACAAAAAAATTCAGCAAGTATCGAATTCATAAAAAACGAAATCGAGATGTTTATTAAAACACCAAAATCAAAGCAATATACTTAAAATATGAATCAATTTCTTAACCTGAAGAAGTAGCTTCATGCGTCGCCGATTTTGACTGCTGTTCCTCAGCTTCAATCGATTTTTCAATCGATTCTTTCCGATTTTCCTCTTCGTTCGTCATTTAGATCAGCGAGATTTTCAATGTTTTTGGTTTGAATTTTGAAAATCACCGAGTTGTTGCAGATTTTAAAGGATTCGAAGTGGATGAAGATCAGCGAGAGAGATTTTTGACGAGAGATTTTAGAGTTTGAAATCAGTTTGGATGTTTCATGCTTTTTCTATTTATGAAATTACGATTTTACCCCCTTGTTGACATAATGTTGTATTTGTTGACATTTTGTTTAGCTTGTGGATTAGTGGCCCATATTGGATTAGGGTCTTGTTAGGTTGAGATTATTTAGCTAAATTGAGAAATGAGATGCAATATGGGCCACTAATCCACAAGCTAAACAAAATGTCAACAAATACAACATTATGTCAACAAGGGGGTAAAATCGTAATTTCATTAATAAAAAAAATCGAAAAACACAAAACTGATTTCAAACCAGTTTCTAAAAGTTTCTCTAAAATCTCTCTTCAAAAATCTCAAATCTCGCTGATCTTCATAAAATTCATACAATTCGAATCCCTTCAAAATCTGCAAAATCTCGTTGATATTCAAAATCTCGCTGCTCTAAATGACGAATGAAGAGGAAAATCGGAAAGAATCGGTTGAAAATCAATTGAAGCTGAGGAACAGCAATCAAAATCGGCGATGCATGAAGCCACTTCTTCAGGTTAAGAAATTGATTCAAATTTTAAGTATATTGCTTTGATTTTGGTGTTTTAATAAACATCTCGATTTCATTTTTTATGAATTTGATACTTGCTGAATTTTTTTGTTGATTTGCGATTGTAGAATCGGAAAAGATGGCAACGAAAAATGCTGCTGTAAAAAAAGGAAGAGAAGAAGCTTCACCTTCTAGTTAAGGATTTGTTTAAAATTTTAAGATTATTGACATTTTATATACTAGCTATTGACATAGCTATAATAATATACTGTTCTTAGTAATGACAGTAGTGTATGCTTGTTTGAATAGGTATTGACATAATAATATTGACATATTGTATGCTTGTTAGAGTGGCTGTAGAAAACATACAAATGTATGGCTGTAGTAGAATGTCAACAACTATTGACATAGGGTATGCTTGTTTCAATGGCTGTTAGGATGGCTGTAGAAAACATATGTATGGTGGTAGTAGTATGTCAATAGCTATTGACATATTCTAAGCTTGTTTAAATAATAGTTGACATAGTAATATTTATATAAACAGAGTATACTTGCCACAAACTTTATAAGATAATCGACAGGTTATGTCAACTTTAACTATTGACATAATAGTAATAATATAATTGTTCTAACTATATATGGAAAATACCTGTTAATGACAGAGCATACTTAATGCCTGGAATTCTGTTAATTGTGCTTGGTATATCTAATGAAATAATTTTAGTAATATACACACACTTGATGTCAACAGAGTTATTGTCGTGATACTTTGTATAATTGATATAGATTTATTATGTTTGATTTTGAACCAGAAAACAGAAGAACATCCAAGCGAAAAAGGAGTACCTTAGTATCTCAAAAAGAGTTAATTATTGTTAAGAAAAAAGCAAAAGAAAAGTGTAGAGGATGGAAAACAGATTGTTATTGCTGAAAATCTATCTCAAAGGCTTCTAGTGAAAAGGAAGCCGATGTATTTTGTTGATGCAATAAGCAGACTGAATGAGGAACAGATTAATTCTGTGAAGGAGTTGGGTTTCGAGAGTGTCCTACATTTCAAGATTGATTACATTCCTAGCAGATTAGCATTAGCATTATTAAAAATTTTTGAAGAGAATAAGTGCAAGATAAAGCTTAACAATGATAAAAAAATTCATATCACTGAAGAGGATGTGGAGCTTGTATATGGATTCCCAAGAGGTGACATTACTTATTCTAGAGATAAGTGTAAAAGTAATGCAGCTTTCATGAGGAAGATAGCAAAGAAATGTGGTACGAAAAAAGAAAGTGTGAACCATAACGATGTTTTAAATGTTAGGTTGAATGATCTTCAAGGAGGAAGGCAGTTTAAGATAATGTTCTTGTTATTGCTAGAATCAACATTGATTGAGCAATCAACATGTGGAATGGTAAAATCTAAGATTGGAGAGATAATTGATTATCTGGATAACGTGAGAAATGTAAATTGGTGTTCGTATGTAATATCTGTTCTCAAATTTGCAAAACAAAATTGGTCAATCATAGAGAAGAATGCATTTGCTGGACCACTTCCATTCCTTATGGTATGTTTTACATTTTGCATTGCTGATTATTAATATTATTACATTAGGTTGTGTGTGTAGTTGATATAGCTTGTACTATAGTTGATATAAGCTGTATTAGTTATTTTAAGTGGCTTGTGTATTGAGTTGACACGACACAATAGTAATTGACATGCATTTTTTAAAATATGCAGCTCTGCTACTTAGACAGAGTTATACAAGACAAGCGTCCTGTTCCTCGGATATTTCCATTAATGAAAGAATGGAAAAGTGAGTATCTTCAGGCTAGAGAAGATAGAGAGATCAGTTCAGGAGTTTTTAGTTTAGGAAATATAAAGAAGAGATACATTCGAAATGAAGAGCAGCAGCAAGAGAATGAAGAACAAAGTGTTGATGTAGATGACAGTGGAGTGGGGTCTTCTTCTCAGAACATACTCCCATCAGATATGGTGACATTGCTAGAAGCGCAATTGGAAGCCAAAAATCTCCGGTTGTATCTGTAAGTGACACTTTCCTGCATTTATCCCAGTCATTTCATATAGACAACAATGTTGCTGTTGATAACTGGAAAGCGGTATTTGACTCAGTACGGAATTCTGAAAAATAAAACGAAACACTTGAAGATTTGAATGAATTTCCAACTTTCAGATTGAGAGATTTCTTCAATAAAGTAAGCACATAATCAACCTATATTGAGATTAATACATCATTTTGTTGATATATGTTTCTCTTAGTTGACACTGGATTACTCCTACAGTATAGAAAGTAACATTGTTGAACTAATTTTTGAACAGGCTGTAGAAGAAAGAAATAGAGAAAATTTACCTACATCACCAGTTGATAATCCTGAAGAGGTCAGACAGACTGTTTAAGAAGATGAACAAAGCAAGGAGAACATGATGTGTGATGGTGATAATGAATCAAACTCTCCTATCTTGACAGCCGTACTAGGATCTACACAGACAGCATCCCCATCTCTCCAACAACAAGAAGCTAATGCTTCAGAGCATGTCAACACTCAAGCATCAATTTTAGAATCTGAGAACAGAGGAAGTGAGTTGGAAATTCAAGTAGAAGTTCAAGTTGATAGGGCATCACCAATTACTGAATATCCTGTAAATATCAATACCCAAGCATCAATTATAGAATCTGAGAATAGTGGAACTGAGTTGGAAATGCAAGAAGAAGTTTAAGCTGATAGAGCATCACCAACAACTGAATCTCCTAGACAAGTCAATAATCAATCATCACTTATAGAATTTGAAAACAGGAGTAGTGAGTTGGAAATTCAAGCAGAAGATGAAGCTGATAGGACATCACCAACAAATGAATCTCCTGGACATGTCAATATTCAAGCATCAATTATAGGATTTGAGAACAGGAAAAGTGAGTTTGAAATTCAAGCAGAAGATGAAGCTGATATAGACTTAAGAACACAAAATGCCTTGCATCTATTATCGAAAGCATGTACTGACTTTGAAATTAGCAACAATGAAGAAGCAATCAAGGCAACAAATGCTATTGTTGACATCATAAATGAACATGTACAGTTTATAATGATTATATTGAACTATTGAATCTTTGTATTTAATTTTATATTAGCTATTGACATTGTGGATATCGTAGTTGACATAGATAAAAATATAATTAACATGGTATAAAATGGAATTTCAGGAAGACATGGAGGATGCAGCTGCATGCTCAATTGTTGAGTATATGATGAGAGAGGGTATTGAAACACTGGATGACACTCCTCCTGAATCGAACATACAAATACAAGAAAATAAAGGGAAAGAGAAGATGCATGAGGAAAAAGAAAAAACTCATGAAAACACGGAAAGAAGAATGACTGTTTACCAGGTAAAAAAATGAATGAAGTATTGTTTACATTGTTTGTAATAGTTGTTAAAATGTAATTGACACGGTTATTGACACGATATGTAGTGCAGTTGACATGATATGTAGTGTAGTTGACATAATCATATTAGTTATTGACACAGTTAGTGTAATATAGTTGACATGATTTGTAATTGCAACTAACATTAAATTCACTGACAACAGCATCCGAACCCTGTTCCGATCTCTGAGATTCCACTGGCTGAAGCTAGAGAGAAACGGACTCGTGCTGAAATGCGTCCTAGCCCAGTGCTACGCTCACCATTTGAAATACGAGCCGTGCATATGAAAACAACACTGAACCCAGACGAAAGAGATATGTACTACTACATAGTAGAAACTGAAGGAACAAATGAGTATACATAATTTAATTCTTTGAATAATCTCTACAATCCTTTTATATTTCCATGCAGTTGACATAATTTATGAATGATATTTAAATGTTGTCTGCACGCTTTCATTTCAGTGATTCATGTGTCTACACTAATGGCTTTGTTTGGGAAAGCAAAGGAGTGTTTTCATCTCTAAAACCCCATTCAGAAATCAGTATAGGTGTAATTGATGTATGGGCAGCACACCTGAACTACAAGGAAAGAAAAAGGGCAAAATCGTCACCTCCGCGCCTGTTTCTGACAACATCCCCATGCGTGAGTAATCTAAATTTCGGTGTCAACTATTTGGATGACAAATTTCACTAACAAAAAATGTTAAATGCAGTATTTGAATATAACAAATCGGCAGCCTCATTGGGATCCATTAAATCCCAGAACAACTTTGTGTCGCGAATTCAACAGGAGATTAGAACAATAGAAGATTTCGATTGGAGAAAGATTGATTTGGTAACAAATTTATTTTTGTGCAAAGATCTCACAGTTTCACCTACATAGTTTTGGACAGGAGTTGTCAAATTCTTTTCTCTAATTTTATCTAACATACAATACAAGTATTTTTCCCTGTTTTTAAAAGTGGCTATTACTATCTTGTGGTATTCTGGATGAGGATGAACAAAATTGAGATAATTGATAGTGCCAAACCACCTAGAGACAAGAATCTCTTGAAAAAGTATAGCTTTGATGTTGCAATACTGGTATGCTTTTTTAAATATAGCTAACATTATGTTTAGATTTTTGTTGACATAATTTATGTATCTTGCTAAAATGCTTTGTATGCAAATTATAATTTAGTTGTTTATATATTTGCAGAAAGATATGTTTGAGGCATACTTTATAGAGAATAACATGACAGATCTATCACAAAATATAAAGAAGTCTCCTTACAAAGTTATTCCTTTAGATTGGGCCACAAGCACCAATAAAGAAGACAACGGTGTTTATACGATGAGACATATGGAGACATACTTTGGCAGTAAGGGAAGGGATTGGGATATTGGCTTTACTCCACGCGGCTTGAAGATTCTACAGGTACTCAGAGGAAGATATTGCGAAGCAATGCTTACATCAGAGAGAAACAAGAAGTGTATGGATATGATGTGTGATGCTAACATCTGGATGAATGCAAACAAGCAAAGATTATCTGCGTTACAGAACAAGTACAAGGAATGGTTTAGCCGTAGAACCAAACGTTCAGTTCCTCGCACATTCCCATTAATGAAAGGCTGGACAAGCACACATCTCCAGGCTAGGGAAGATCGGGAGATAGATGTGGGAATATTTGGTAATGGACTTATCTTCAGAAGATATATCCGTGAACCGGAGCAGGAGTAGGAGCAGGAGCCTCAACAACAGATTCCCCACGTAGTTGACAGTGGGGTTGGGTCTTCCCAAAGCGTTGTCCCAAAAGATATCATGCAGAATTTAGTGAAATACATTCAAATCATGAACTATGGGAAGACCAATCTAGTAAAAACCCTTGAAGAAGTTCCTACACACGTCAAAACTAATCATCTATTTGGATTAGTGTGTGATATTGCTAGATCTGCAATTGGAAGCCCAACAACTTCTGTTCAATCTGTGGAAGACAAGTGTGTAAAATTGGCAGAGTCATTTCTTCAAGACAAAGATGAGGCATTTGACAACTGTAAAACAATCTGTGAAGCACTAGTTACCGTCGAAAAGAAAAAGGAAGCACTTGAAGATTTGACTAAATTTCCAACTTTCAAATGGAGAGATTGCTATAACAAAGTAAGTACATCATTTTGTTTACATACCTTTTCTCTAAGTTGAAATTAATTTAATATTAATTATAAATAATCCTTTCAATAGACTGCTGAAGAAGAAGTACATGAAAAACCACAAAGTGAAGGACAAGAAGAACAAAAAGGATCAAAAGAGGACAACACATGTGGCATCAATAATGAATCAGCGTCTCCTATATCACCACCTGTACTAGAATCTGATAACAAGGGGAGTGAGACAGAAAATCAGAAAGATCTTGAACAGGTAGAATTTACAATAACTATCTTAAACTATAAAGATATTCTGCATATTATAGAAAAAAAATATAATTAACATAATGTGTTTTAATTGAAATAACAGGAAGATAAGGAGAACCAAGATGACACAAATGTTGAATCGGACAGAGAAAATCCACTGGATAAAGAAGAAAATATTGTTGAGGTAACTAAAACTAAGATTAAACAGTATATTATTATTATAAAATGAGTGAAGTGTTGTTGACATGACTTGATAGTGTAGTTGATATGATTTATAATAATTATTGACATGGCTTTTACGTGTAGTTGACATAACTTATAAGTGTTGTTGACATAGCCTCTATGAGTAGTTAACATATTATGTACCGTAGTTGACAAGAGAAAGAAACAAAATCCATATCCCTACATCGCCAGTTTCTGATCCTAAAGGGATGAGCCAAATCTCGTCTTTTGTTATTTAGAATTAATTCAAATTAATTTAATATTAATTATAAATTACTAATTTAATAGGCTGTTGAAGAAAAAGAAGAAGAAGGTACAAAAGAAGATACAGTGGGTGATAACAATAGTGAATCAGCCTCTCCTATTTCACCACCAGCTGCAAGTTCAATGGATGACGCACATGTTGAAATGAACAAAGCAAAGCAACAGGAGAAAAGAAAAGAGAAAGAAGAGAATATTGTTAAAGTAAAGTAACTGAAACTAAAATTAAATATTGTATTGTTTTTATGAAATGGCTTGAAAGTGTGGTTGACAGTTGGTTATAATTGTTATTGACATGATTTGTACGTGTAGTTGACATGTCTTATAATTGTTGTTGACATGATTTATGTGTGTAGTTGACATGTCTTATAATTGTTGTTGACATGATTTGTATGTGTAGTTGACATGTCTTATAATTGTTGTTGACATGAATTTTATTTGCTGTTAACATGTATCTGTGTGTAGCAGACATAGTACGTACTGTAATTTATATAACTCGTATGTGCGGTTGACACGATATGCACCATACTTGACATAATTATACTAGTTGTTGACATGATTTTTAATTGAAACTAACATGAATTTTATTTGCACTGACAGAAGACTGTTGTTCCATTCTCTGAGATTCCACTGACAGAAGCTAGTGTGAAAGAGTCTGATGACAAAACGCATTCCGACCCATTCCTAGGCTCTCCAGTTGACATAAGAGCTGTAGATACAAAAACATACATGGAAGCTTATGAAAGAACTGTCTACTACTACATACTAGAAACAGAAGGAAAATATGAGTATGCATTATTTAATTATTTCATTGATCTAAAAAGTATTTTTAGTTTTCTATGTAGTAAACATAATTTATGAATATTGTTCATATGTCATTTGTATAACTTCATTTCAGAAATGCATGCGTTTATGAAGATGATTTTACTTGGGCGACCAAGGAATTGTTTTTATCACTGAAGCCCCATGTTGAAATTAATGTGGGTGTAATTAACGCGTGGGCTTCACACCTGAACAACAGAGAAAATGAAAGGCCAACAACATCACTTTCACGCTTTTTTATGAGTACATCTCCATGTGTAAGTAATCTTAAATTATATGTAAACTGTTTGAGTCAGATGTCTCCCTAACCAAAAATGTTAATTGCAGAACTTCAATGTAACAAATCGGCAGGAAAATTGGGATGCTTCGACAGCAAAGAGAAATTTTATTTCTCAGATAGATAATGAGGTTGAAAGAAGACCATATTTCAACTGGAGAAAAATTGATTTGGTAATAAGATCTAAAAATGATATCTATGTTAGAATATGAACAAGTATTCTATGGATATAATTATATATTTCATGTCATACAGGTCTTCTTCCCAATTTGTGCGGATAACCATTACTACCTTGTAGTATATTGGATGAAGAAAAACATCATTGACATCATAGATAATATAAAGCCACATAAAGATACAGATCCGTTGAAGAATTATGACATTGATATTGGTTTACTGGTATGCTTTTATCTATGTTATAAGCATATTCTCTATATTGTGTTGAAATGCTTTGTATGTGTAGTTTAATTTAGTTATTTATATATTTTGCAGAAAGATATGTTCGAAGCATACTTCATAGAGAAGAAATTGGTAGATCTTTCAGAAAATATAAACAAGTCTTCATTCAATTTTCTGAATTTAGAATGGGCCACAACCACAAACATAAAGGACTGCGGTGTCTATTTGATGAGGCACATGGAGACCTATGTTGGGAAAAAGGGCAGTGATTGGGATATCGGCTTCTCTGCGCGTAGTCTAAAGATTATCCAAATACTCAGGGGAAGATATTGCTGCACGATGATTGCATCAATTTACAATAACCAGAGATCGCCAATGTTACAACTAGCTCATGATTGTATGGAAGAAAATATGGACAAATTGTATAAGCTAAACAACAAATACAAGAAGTTGTTTAGTTGTAGAAAGAGGAAGTGAACAAAAACTGATTTTAATGTTTGATGTTAACTTATTTTTTGGATTAGTTTTAAAATGATTATTATGCATTCTGACTTTTGTTGACATGGCTAGTATGTGTAGTTGACATGACTTAAAATTGTTATCAACATGTTTTCTATGTATTGTTGACATGGATGCGTAAAACAATTATCAAATGTGGTTTTTAAACTATGCAGTCTTTAATAATAGGTCAACTATGAAATCAGTACAACAACTTAAATAGAAATGTCAACAACTTGAATTGAATGTCAACAGCTCAAAAACAATTCTTGTAACTAAAAAAAATATACACCTATTTTTCTTAATTTTTAAATTTTAAATATGTACTGGCAAGATTATCATAAAAAACATGTTAATAGTTTCCATATAAAAACTCAACATTTTGTCCATACCTTAATTATCAAATGTCAATAACTTATAGGAAAAATTTGAACATCTTGTCAATAGGCTTCATATAAAATTTCAGATAACTCAATATTTGGAACAAATTCATGAATTATGGTCATACAATATATGTCAATATAAAGCAAATTAAATGTCAAAAACAAAAAAGAAAATATAAATAAACTATATGTAATGTCAATAACTAAATAAATGTCATGGCAACTGCCTTTTTTTTCAAATGTTAACGATACCAACTGTCTTTTTTTCTAATAAAATGGCGGAAATTTTTTTTAATTCAAAACCCTCTATTCTACAAACTATTTCGCTACTCTCTCATATTCAAACCCTTCGTCTACCAGACTTCGTCTCTTTTCTAGGTTTCTAAATCGATTTAGAGTATTAGGAATGTCAACCGGAGAAAGAAAAACAAGTGATTCAGTTGGATCGTCGACCGTTCCTGGAAAAACGACGTCAAAAATGGAGGTCAACAGCAAATCAACACAAAGTACTGAAACGACTAATTCAGGTTAAAGATTTCTTTCGTTTATTAATTGTATGACTTCAATTTCACTTTTGAAAAACACAGTTTGATTATTCAAAAGATTTTATTTTTAGGTTTCATTATTTAATTATCTGATGAGTTCGATTTTTGCTTTTTTAAAACAGCAGCAGAATATTTTTGAGGTTAAGTAGTATATATTTAAATTTTTATGATTATTGACATTAGAAGATGTCTGTTGACATAGTGGTATTGACATTTTATAAAATAATTTTTAACATAATGTGTGCTTGTTTGAATTGTTGTTGACATAGTCATATGGTTCCTATAAAATAGATATGTTCTGTACACACAAAAATGAATTCATATGTGAAGTGTCAAAGGATTACAAAGTATGTCAACAGGGTATGATGGCAATTGCCATATGTATGATTGTAGTTGCTATAAATTTTGAAATGATAATACTGTATTGTTGACATTTTGTTGAAATAGTGATATTGACATTTTATACAATAGTTATTGACATAATGTGAGCTTGTTTGAATGGTTGTCAAGATAGTTATATGGTTGACATTATATTACTGTATTGTTGACATTTTTATTGTACTTGCCTTTAAACCAGAAAAAAAAGAACACAACAAAAAGAAAAAGAAGTACATCAATTGATGGGGATGAGTTGATTACATCTGAGATTAGAAGTAAAAGAAGAAATGACAAGAGACCGTTAATTGCTTCTGAGATTAGAAGCAAAAAACAGAATGACAAGTATAGAGAGGCTAAGGAACAGAAAAAGAAAAGTAATTTCTTTTCTAAAAGGCTTCTAGTCAAAAGGATGACGTGGTATTTTATTGAAACACTGAGCAAATTGAATGAGGGCCAGATTAATGCTGTCAAGGACTTGGGTTTTGGGAATGTTTTTCATTTCAACGTCGATTACATTCCTACCTATTTGGCATTTGAATTGGTGAAATGTTTTGATGAAAAAGAGTGCAAGATAAAGCTAAATAATATGACGAGTGTTAGTATAACAGAGGACGATGTGGAGCTGGTATACGGATTTCCGAGAGGTAGGATAAATTACTCCAGAGCTAACTGTAAAAGTAATGCGTCTTTCATGAGAGATATAGCCAGACATTGTAAAATAAAAAAAGGAGGAAATGTTAGCCATAAAGCTGTGGAAGAGCTTATGTTAGAAGATTGTGAAGGAGGGCCATGGTTCAAAAGATTGTTCTTGTTACTATTAGAATCAGCATTGATTGAGCCATCAACATGTGGAACAATAAAGTCTAAGATTGGGGAAATAGTTGACGATTACAATCCCATTACAATCCCAGAACAACTTTGGGTCGCGAATTCAACAGGAGATTAGAACAATAGAAGATTTCGATTGGAGAAAGATTGATTTGGTAACAAATTTATTTTTGTGCAAAGATCTCACAGTTTCACCTACATAGTTTTGGACAGGAGTTGTCAAATTATTTTCTCTAATTTTATCTAACATACAATACAAGTATTTTTCCCTGCTTTTAAAAGTGGCTATTACTATCTTGTGGTATTCTGGATGAGGATGAACAAAATTGAGATAATTGATAGTGCCAAACCACCTAGAGACAAGAATCTCTTGGAAAAGTATAGCTTTGATGTTGCAATACTGGTATGCTTTTTTAAATATAGCTAACATTATGTTTAGATTTTTGTTGACATAATTTATGTATCTTGCTAAAATGCTTTGTATGCAAATTATAATTTAGTTGTTTATATATTTGCAGAAAGATATGTTTGAGGCATACTTTATAGAGAATAACATGACAGATCTATCACAAAATATAAAGAAGTCTCCTTACAAAGTTATTCCTTTAGATTGGGCCACAAGCACCAATAAAGAAGACAACGGTGTTTATACGATGAGACATATGGAGACATACTTTGGCAGTAAGGGAAGGGATTGGGATATTGGCTTTACTCCACGCGGCTTGAAGATTCTACAGGTACTCAGAGGAAGATATTGCGAAGCAATGCTTACATCAGAGAGCAACAAGAAGTGTATGGATATGATGTGTGATGCTAACATCTGGATGAATGCAAACAAGCAAAGATTATCTGCGTTACAGAACAAGTACAAGGAATGGTTTAGCCGTAGAACCAAACGTTCAGTTCCTCGCACATTCCCATTAATGAAAGGCTGGACAAGCACACATCTCCAGGCTAGGGAAGATCGGGAGATAGATGTGGGAATATTTGGTAATGGACTTATCTTCAAAAGATATATCCGTGAACCGGAGCAGGAGCAGGAGCAGGAGCCTCAACAACAGATTCCCCACGTAGTTGACAGTGGGGTTGGGTCTTCCCAAAGCGTTGTCCCAAAAGATATCATGCAGAATGTAGTGAAATACATTCAAATCATGAGCTATGGGAAGACCAATCTAGTAAAAACCCTTGAAGAAGTTCCTACACATGTCAAAACTAATCATCTATTTGGATTAGTGTGTGATATTGCTAGATCTGCAATTGGAAGCCCAACAACTTCTGTTCAATCTGTGGAAGACAAGTGTGTAAAATTGGCAGAGTCATTTCTTCAAGACAAAGATGAGGCATTTGACAACTGTAAAACAATCTGTGAAGCACTAGTTACTGTCGAAAAGAAAAAGGAAGCACTTGAAGATTTGACTAAATTTCCAACTTTCAAATGGAGAGATTGCTATAACAAAGTAAGTACATCATTTTGTTTACATACATTTTCTCTAAGTTGAAATTAATTTAATATTAATTATAAATTACTATTTCAATAGACTGCTGAAGAAGAAGTACATGAAGAACAATCAAGTGAAGGACAAGAAAATAAAGAACGAGAAGGATCAAAAGAGGACAACACATGTGGCGTCAATAATGAATCAGCGTCTCCTATATCACCACATGTACTAGAATCTGATAACAAGGGGAGTGAGACAGAAAATCAGAAAGATCTTGAACAGGTAGAATTTACCATAACTATATTAAACTATAAAGATATTTTGCATATTGTAGGTAAAAATATAATTGACATAACGTAATATGTTTCAATTGAAACAACAGGAAGATAAGGAGAATCAAGATGACACAAACGTTGAAACAGAGAGAGAAAAACCACTGGATAAAGAAGATAATATTGTTGAGGTAACTAAAACTAAAATTAAACAGTATATTATTTTTATAAAATGAGTGAAGTGTTGTTGACATGACTTGATAGTGTAGTTGTTATGAGTTATAATAATTATTGATATGGCTTCTACGTGTAGTTGACATAACTTATAAGTGTTGTTGACATGGCCTCTATGAGTAGTTGACATATTATGTACCGTAGTTGACATTACTTTTATGACAAGATATGAACCGTAGTTGACATGGCAAGAATTTGTAGTTGGCATGAATTTTATGTCCACTGAAAACAGAACAAGTCAGAACTCTACGCAGCAGAAGTAAATGATGTTGATATACTGCCATACCTCGAAGTTCATGAAAGAGATCTCTACTACTACATAGTAGAAACATGAAGAACAGATGAGTATGTATAATTTAATTATATTCACGATATAAAAAAAATTAGTTTTCTAAACAGTTGACAAGATTTATAATTGTTGTTCATATGTCATTTTTATAACTTCATTTCAGGAATACATGTGTGTATGATGATGATTTTACTTGGGCAACCAAGGAATTGTTCAACTCACTGAAGCCCCATGAAGAAATCAAATCTGGTGTTATTGACTCATGGGCTTCACATTTGAACAACATTGAAAAAGAAAAGCCAACAACATCACCTGCACGCTTTTTCATGACAACATCTCCAACCGTAAGTAATCTAAAAATTTATATAAAATATTTGAATTACAGGTCTCCTTAACCAAATATGTTAATTGCAGAATTTCAATGTTACAAATCGGCCAGAAAGTTGGAATACTACGATGGCAACGAACAAATTCATTGATGAAATAGAGAATGAGATTCAAAAAAGACTAGAATTTGATTGGAGAAACATTGATTTGGTAATTAGATCTAACAATTAAATTTTTTAGAAAATATTAGGATGTGTTCTTTGAATGTAATTTTATCTTCCATGTCATATAGGTATTCTTTCCAATCTGTGAACACCGACATTACTACCTGGTAGTATTTTGGCTGAAACAAAGTAAGATTGAGATCATAGACAACAGAAAAGTTAATGGTATGGATGCACTAGAGGAGTATGGACATGAAATTGGTATACTGATATGATTTTTTTTATCTTATTGAAACAGTCTCTACATTTTGTTGATATAATTTATGCACAATGTTAAAATATTTTTTATGTGTACTTTTATTTATTTATTAATATATTTGCAGAAAGATATGTTGGAGGCATACTACAAAAAGAAGAACTTGTTAGAGATATTCGAAAATATTAACAAGTCTTACATCGATGTTCTTTCCTTGAAGTGGGCCACAGGCACCAACATAAAGGACTGTGGTGTCTATTTAATGAGACACATGGAAACTTATGTTGGAAAAAAAGATAGCGAATGGAATGTTGGCTTCTCTACACGCAGCATAAAGATACTCCAGGTACTGCGTGGAAGATATTGCTACAACTTGATTGCATCAAGTTACAACAACCAGAGAGTGCTCATTTTAGAAGTAGCTGGTGCATGGATGGAAGAAAACAAGCACAAATTGAATAGTTTAAACAACAAATACAAAAAGTGGTTTGTTAATAGAAAGAAGTGAAACAAAATTTGGGATGTATTTAACGTTTAATGTTGTTAGCTTTCTTGTTTTGGGATGGATTTCAATACAGCTGCTATTGTGGTTTCTAACTTTTGAACTTATGAAAATGTATATTTTCTGTTAATTTTGTTATGATTCACATGACTTATTTTTATTGTTGACATGGCTTAAAATTATTGTTGACATAGTTCTGTGCGTAATTAACATAATATGTAACGTAGTTGACATGGGTCTATACGTAGTTGACATGACTTATAATTTTTATTGACATGATTCTATGAGTAGTTAAAATACAATGTAATATAGTTGACACGATTCTAACGTGTAGTTGATATGAATTTTATGTACCGCTGACACGATATGCACCATAGTTGATATAATTGTAATACTGATATTAACATGTTCTCTATGTATAGTTGACATGGCTTGTACGTGTAGTTGACATGGCTTAAAACATAGTTGACATGACTAGTATATGCCGTTGACACGATGTGCATCATAGTTGACATAATTATATTAGTTGTTGACATGGCTTGTAACATAATTGACATGACTTGTACGTGTAGTTGACACGATATGTAGCATAGTTGACATGACTGATATGTGCCGTTGACACGATGTGCACCATAGTTGACATAATTATATTACTTGTTGACATGGCCAGTATATATAGTTGAATTAATTTTTAAGTTGTTGACATGTGTACATTAAAAACATAAAGGAGCATGAAAGCAAGGCATGTCCAACTTGTATTGAAATGTCAACAACTTATAACCAAATGTCAACACTTTGTATAAAGGTGTACAACTCAGAAAACAAATCTTAAAATTTTAAAAAAAAAAAACAGAATCATAAATAGATGTCAATAGAGATTAAAATCAGATATAAACAACAAACGAGAAAATGTCAATAATTTGTAGTATATGTCAACAAATAAAAAACAACTCTGACTATTAAAAAAAAACAATCATGTCTGATTTCTGCCATAACTTCTAGCATTATGATCAGTAACTTTGTGACACTTTCCACAACGCCTATGAGGTTTATTTGCTTTTTCAATTGCTTTCTCTATGCTTGACTTAATCCTTCTTTTCTTGTCACTTGCACCTCCTTTTGTACTAACCACATCTGGAGCATGGGCAGTTATTTCTTCAGGAACAGCAATACCATATATGTTCACGATTGAATCATTTTTATCAAGAGAAGACGATCCAGCACAGTCGTCTTTAAACATTTGAGGACCAATACCCGCAAGCAAATTATCCAAAGCAATCAAATGATCTTTATTCCTAAAAGCACGCTGATATAGACCAAAGTAGCGTCCATGACACCTATTAGCAATCTGTAGTTTGTCATCTTTGTTAGAACCTGCAGACATATAAAATGTCAACAACCAATATAAGATATGTCAACAGCTTATACAACACATGCTAAAACTTAAACTAAAATATCTATAGAAAACAGTTTGCATACCTCTGTCAGACGCACTTTCATCAATCGTGAGACCATGAACTGCCTTTAGTAATTCACTTTTAAGCCAACGGTTACCAACATATTTCTCTGGAATATTGTTGACATCTTTGTTTCTGAGAATGAAAAAAAGGTGGCTGCATAGATAACCACACCTTAAAAATAGTTTGCACTCACATTCATATGACTCAGTCTCTATCTCATGTCTAACTGTAAAGATCTTCTTTCTAGCATCAGAAACTTTGAAGACCTCGATGTTCTCCAATGTGGACATGCTAATCATCCGACAACTCTTATCAGCCTCAACAATCAAATCTTGTACCACTCTAAACATCCTATCTGTGTAAACAGATGCCAATTGCTTCTCAAATGCTAAATCAGTGACATATTTTGGAGTGATTACAGAATCATAATAGTCAAGCCTTTCAGTTTGATTCCTTTGAGCATCAATGGCATTGTTATACTGAAGAGTGAAGTCAGCAAAATTGAACAACGGTTTCGAGTACCTCTTAAAAAAACTGTTTTCAGATTCTGAAAAAGATGTTGTTCTCATTAAAGAACCCATAGGAACATCTCTAAAGAAGGCTGGGATCCACATATGTCTGATCAAAAACATATCCTTAAACCACTTATGATCTTCTACACTATATTTTCAACAATAATAGTCCATAATATATCAAACTCATCCGGATCTAACAACTCTGACCAAACACAAGACTTAAACTCCTTACTAAACTTTTCTCTATCAGAAATTGATTTAGGTATCTTCTCAAATAACTTGCTCATAATATGCCACATACACAAATGATGTCTTGTACCAGGTAATACCTTCTCAATGGCAAGCCTCATTCCCCAATCTTGGTCAGTGATTATGATTCTTGGAGCAACACCCATGCATTCAACAAATACAGTGAAAAGCCATGAAAATGCATCACAATTCTCATCGGATACGAAACCAACTCCAAACGCAATAGGACACCCATGATTGTCTTTCCCGGTAAATGGACCAAACACCATACGATACCTATTGAACAAATACATCAACACAAAACATCAATAATGTCAATTATATGTATATGCTATGTCAACTATTAAATCATAAATGATGCAAAGTACAAATATATCCTATGTCAACTACCATATCAACTACTATCTATGTCAATTACTAAGTATAATAAATAAACTACCTGTTTGTTGAATATGTTGTATCAAATGCTACAACATCTCCAAACATGTGGTAATGCTTCCGAGACTCAGCGTCAGACCAGAATAAGCTCACTAACTTATTATCTTCAGGTGATAATTGATATTTGTAAAAAAACCCTTCACAAATTCTCTTCTTCTCTTGCATCTGATTTAGGATCATTTGCACATCCACTTCTTTTAATTTCTCTTTAATATCACGTGAACAATTCCTAACATCAGTCAACGTACACTGAAAGTACGGTGATTTGTTTCTCGGTGCGCACAGAAGGAAATAAACAGGTTCCCTTGGTCCAGCAAATCCACTAGATCACACGGTCTAGGAACTCGTTGGTCGTAGGAAATCCTGGTCGTCGGACACACAGAGCACTCTTTCAAAAACCCTCAACCACTTTACTAACCCTAGTATAGGGAAGTAGGGATCGATCCCACAGAGAAGGATGCGTAATAATTATGTTCAAGGATTTGGACTTGTTTTTGGGGTTGGCTGATGCCACGCATTTTTTTGGGTTGAGGAAAAGAAAAATAAACTTAACTTGGGAATTTTAAAACTACTACGCTAACAGCTAGACCTAGGCGAAATAACAAAGAGAACGTTGCAAAGAAAATTAACCGCTCAATTACCAGATCTAAGAAAACTACTCTAATTACCTAGACTCGGGAAACAAACTGACTGTGGGGACCATGACTGAAAAAGCAGAGTACGGACAAAAAGTTGGCAGAATAACTAACTCTGGTACTAACTAACAGCGACATCATCTTCTTCAACCAAATTCCGTAAAAACTCATAAGAAAAACAACATGAACGAAATAAGGGCAGAGCAAACTAAATCTAAACCAATTTGATGCATAACAACAAGAACTAAACAGATCCAGAGATGCTAGACGAAGTAAAACAGGAAAACAAGCGGAAAACTCAAATCCATCCAACAACTCCCCTTTCTCACTTCGGATCCAACCTCAGACGCTAAATCCACTCCGGTTCCAAGCGTCCGACACAAACTCCAACCAACAGAAACATTTCATAACTCCAGATTTTTAATGACAACCTTCAATAAATCAACAATCCACAGATCTATCACCAAATTCCCAGATCGAGTACCACAGCTTCAAAATAAAAACAGAGATCGACATAAAACTTGTTAAAATAAACCCTCAGCAGCAAGATCTACGTAAATCAACTTGAAATGTCACAAATAAATGCAAACCAACAGAAGCGAAAAGATAACAAGTAACATCAACAGCCAAGTCGACTCCCAAAAGTGAAGTTCGACCGCAAAAGTGCAAAAACAACTGAAATTTAAAGAGATTGTATCTTCGCCCACACGCGTACGGTGTTACAACTGAAAACTTTCTAAAGAAATGAACCCTTTCGTAACCCGAACTACCCCAGATCTCCCATTCCCAAGTGTGTGTTATGTGTGTGAGCTAAGAGTGAGCGAAAAAAGTGATATCTTTTGTGTTGCATGCTCTTCTATTTATAGGCGTTGGAGTGGGGCCCAGCGAGGTATAGATAGACTTTGTTGCCCTCAGCTACTGACTCCCTCCGTCACGCCTTCTTTTCCTTTGAATTCTGCTGACTTCACTTCATTCTTTCGCTAGACTGCTCCCTTCAGCATTCCCTCGATCTAGCGATTTTATCACACACCTGGCTTAGGAAACATGTTAGACCCAGCAAATTGTAACGTTTTTCACATATAACCGATGCATGAAATTAGCCTTATCATACACCCAACAACATCATAACCACCGAAAAACTCCTTTAATAAGTTAAAAGTAGAGGTAGGACCGATGTTAGCTTTGGTGCAATCTTCAACAAACTTGTGATGAACATCATTCAAACTCCGATCACCTTTCATAAATCTCTTATGATCTTTGTCAACCATAGTATGATTGTGTTCCTCAACAAACTGATGCACAAGGTAATACTTATCACCAAAATCAGAAAAAAAAAAAAAAAAAACTTAAAACTAATTCTCGCTCCACATCCACACCTTTTGGTGCCACGTCTACGTCTCTTCTTTGAAGATACTTCATCATCATCAGACACATTACCATCCTCAGATACACTAACATCAACATCCAACGAATCTACTGTATGAAATCCTTGTCTATTGCAAACAACATACTAAAAAATAATAACACCACCACTAGACCTATTTCCAAATCTTCGACAATCAAAACAACACTCTTGAGCATACTTTTCATAAAAGGAAATTCCTTCCTCAAGGGAAGAAATTTTTTTACCTTCATAAGGCCTCAACTCAGGCTTGCAAATTGGAATAACAGACCCTATAAATCATGTCAACAGATTTTCAAGTCATGTCAACAGAGCATAAATCAACAACATAACACCTTTAGTTATCTCTAAAGAGGTGGCTGAACTCTTGTAAAATTCTTAAACAATTGTTATAAGTTATGTAAGCCAAAATATCAGAACATGATTCAAATTATCAGGATCAAAATGTCCAGTTTAATTAGAATACACCAATTCAAACACACAATGAATATTTAACATAAATCATGTCAACAGAGCATAAATCACCAACATAACACAACAAAATAATGTTAATGAAACAGAATGTCCACAAAGAGCATAACAACAACACAGAATATTTACCAAGTAACATAAATCATGTCAACGGATTTTCAAGTCATGTCAACAGAGCATAAATCAACAACATAACACAACAAAATAATGTTAATGAAACAGAATGTCAACAAAGAGCTCATAACACATACATCTCCCTTGAATACTCATAACTGATTAAGAAAAATGGTTTAACAGTGTGCACCTAAAATATCCATACATTCCAAACTCAACCATGTTTCTCAACCTTCTCAGGCTTTATGGTCTTTTGCTTAGCCAATAACTAACCAATTTTTTTATGTCAAGTTAAGGACTCTCATCATGGTTATATCATATGGACTTTTACATTCAAGAAAATCCAACCAAAGATTGATCCACTTAGACTAACGTTTATTTCCTCGGTCAAGAATTAATGAGCTGATTTCTCAAGTAGCTTCAATTAAAGCAGAAAATTACCCCTATAGTTATCTCTAAAGAGGTGGCTGCACTCTTGTAAAATTCTTAGACAATTGTTATAAGTTATGTAAGCCAATATATCAGAAAATGCTTCAAATTACCAGGATCAAAATGTCCAGTTTAATTAGAATACACCAATTCAAACACACAATGAATATTTAACATAAATCATGTCAACAGAGCATAAATCAACAACATAACACAACAAAATAATGTTAATGAAACAGAAAATCAACAAAGAGCATAGCAACAACACAGAATATTTATCAAGCAACATAAATCATGTCAACAGAGAATAAATCACCAACATAACACAAAAAAATCATGTTAATGAAAATCAAACCAAACTACCTCCACCATTCGTCGACGTAGACTCGGAATAAGATGAAGAATCCATCAAATAACACTTAGCTGCTGATTACGAACTGAAATCGAACCTAAAGATGAGAAAATCAAGAAAAAAAAAACTAATTAGGAACAAATTTGACTGTGCATCAACAAATAAAGGATAAAACAGAATCAAAGTCGGTAAAATCGACCGAAAAACGTCAAAATCAACAAAGAAATCCGTCGAACAGGTCGTCCGTTTTTCGAAAATTGAATCGGAAATCAGGTATCGTTGAAATCGTTGAAACCGTCTGAGTCTAATTTTGCAAATCAATTGAATCATAAATCGTTAAATAGATTCAATGAGAGATATGATTCAATCGTTGAAATCTCAGCAGAATCGCTGATCAAAGATGAAAGATGAAGAAGAACCCTAAATTATAACGCGAAAAGACAGTTTTACCCTTTCATATTAAATTAATCTAATAATATTTATTGTGTGGCAAAATCCGGACCACTCATTTAATAAAGATGAGTGGCTAATATTGCATCTCATTTTTCAATTAGCCTAAATAATCTCAATTGATCACAATCCTATAGCACCATAATCCAAAATCAAGACCAAATCTCCACCCTTAGATTTTAAAATGAGTGGATGAGATTGAATCTTACGAATCTCAATAAATAGTAGACAAAATATCAACAAAAGGGTAATATCATCATTATGTTATCATATGATAATTTTCGTGAATGTTTTTTTATATCAACATAATGTATTACAAATATCAACATTATGACATAAGAATATCAACACTAGTACAAGAAAATATCAACACATATTTATTGAGATTTTTACATGGTTTTATTGAGATTTTTTGATGTATTTGTTGATAAAAATCTGGTTATCAACATTTACGAAATCTAAAATAAAAAATATCAAATTTCATCATCCGAACGTCGTCGGAACATATGCAATTGAGATCTCGTTGGAATCCTTATAAAATTATCTTTAATTTGATAGTATATTTTTTGCGAAAAAATAATTTAAATCAAGAGAGTTAAGTAAATTTAAAGTTTTAAGATGATTTTAATGAGAGGGAATTGACATTAATACCCTCTAATTTTATTTATTAATTTTCTTAATTAAAAATATGATCCATGTGGCATTATTTCAACCACTAGATCTTCTAATCTAATGGCTAAGATTTAGTCTTAGTTTGAGATTGCTAATTAGTTAGCAATTAATAAATAATATATATATATATATATATATATATATAGGGATGTGATCAAATGCAAACTCTAAATATTGTACAAACTCCAAACTATGATCTGGACCGTTAGAAAATATCAACAGATCATGAAATAATAGCAACAAAAAATGTCAACACAATGTCAACGGTTGATGTTGTGTTGAAATTGTGTTGACATTGTATTGATATTGTGTTGATATCAGAATCTTGAAATTTTATACTGTGTTGACATTATGTTGATATTGTGTTGAAAAAGTTTGGAGTTTGTACAATATATGAGTTTGCATTTTATCACTACCCTATATATATATATATATATATATGTATATATATATAGGTTTGTGTTAAAATGACAACCCCTCTTAAAGTGACACCGTGACACCACTTATACAGTAATATTATAAACGCTACACAGCAATATTACAAACACTGCACAGCAATCTATAGATTATTGTATAGTGTGTCGAATATTGCTGGACAAGAAAAATTGTTGTATAAAGAGCAGCAAATTGCTAGCCGAGTTTTTCAGATTTTTTTTTTCTTTTTTTTGCCACGTGGCAGCTTATTATTCATCCACGTGTACAAATGATTGGCTAGGAATAGTGATATGGTGTTATTTTAAGGGTTGGTGGCACCTATGCCCCTATATATATATATATATATATATATATATATATATTTCATCTTGTTTCTTATTTCACATTTTCTCCCTCTACAGCATTCTTGCTTGATTATAATCTAACGAATGATCTCATTTAATTTAGTATAATACGACATCGTTTTGTTGCCTAAAATATTTCGTTGACCGTCCAATAATATTATAATGTACCGTAAGTAGTCAAAAAGTACATTGCAACCAAAATTTTGATTTGTTGCAAAATTCAAATAAATCAATAATTTGATAATTTAAAGGCATGTTTTAAAACCAACAGGCAAAACCAAAATTTGATGAGTTAGCGATTTATAAACAAATTTCCTTTCATTATGTAATCAAATGCAAACTCTAAAGAGTATTGTACAAACTCTTAATTATAATCTGCACCACTATAAAATGTCAACAAATGACAAAATAACAACAAAAAATGTCAATACAGTAGCAACGATTGATGTTGTGTTGACAAAGTATTGATATTTTATATAGTTGTTATTTTGCCATCTGTTAACATTTTCAAACATTCCAAGTTATAGTTTAAAATTTACCGTTTGCATTGTATCACTACTCATAAGTAATATATAGGACAAAACACTATTTTTCTACTAATTATTATTGTGCCACAGTGTAATACTAATCATAAATATATTTTGTATCTGCTCTATTGTGAACAATTATGGAGTATCACAAAGTAGCTACTCCCTCCGTTTCGCCATAGTTGAGGCGAAATTTTTCGGCACGAAGTTTTAGAAGAAATATTGGATGTGTTGAATAAATAGATAAAAAAAAGTAAGAGAGAGGAAAAGGAAGAGAGAATAAAATATAAAGTGAATAAAGTATAGAGAATAAAGTAAGAGAGAGTAAAGTAAGAAAAAAAAAAGGTAGAGAGAGGAAAAGGTAGAGAGAATAAAATATAAAGTGAATAAAGTAAGAGAGAGGAAAATGTAGAGAGAATAAAATATAAAGTGAATAAAGTAGAGAGAATAAAGTAAGAGAGAGTAAAGTAAGAAAAAAAAAGTTACTATATATAGAAATTACTCAACTATGAAGAAACTTCCCAAATTTGTTATCGGGTCTTTTAGTTCAAGTCAATGAATATCCACTCATCACTCGTGGTCTCCATTTCAGTGACCTATGATCGGATTGATCGAAAGTGACGTCACGAGAAAGAAAGTTGATTTTTCAGTGATTGGATAGAAAAGTTATCAAAATATTTACTTGTAATTACCCAAACACTAGAATATTAACCATTTACTTATATCGATATAAATTGTTTCCCATAATGAAAGGACATTCCTATTTAATTCAATAATTAGTTTGTTTTAATTCAATACTTGCATAGGATAGGATACAAATTTTGGTTAATCAATAATTTGTTTGTTTTAATATTCCAATAATTAGTTATGCTTTATGTTATTCCCGGCTTCATGTCATGTACACATCATATCTAATTCTTTGACACATTTGTTACACTCTTTATTATTTGTATCAATATTATGTTGATAAATAACAAAATGTCCTAACCGGACATTTGTTACACTCCTTATTCTTTGCATCAATGTTTTGGTGATAAATAACAAAATATCCTAACCGTGAACAGCGAGTAGTCTAGCACAAAGGCCTCAAACAGTCCGATTAAACATGCCCCGAGAAGGCGAGAACATAACCAAAAACAATAGAAAAACAATACAACAAAACCCGGTGAGGTTCCATTATGAAACCAAATGGGTTTGGATCCCTTGTTGTGGGTGATAGCACAGCCAGGGGCTGCTATTCCACTTATTCAAATATTTTATTTATAAATTATAATATTAAGATACTGATATTTTTTATTATCAATTGATCTGATGTGATCCTCTCCCAAACCAAATTGGTAATAAGAGGTGATGGGAGGAGTAACTGATCATATGTATTTTCTTTATATATTTTCAATATGAAACATTTCGTGTGTAACTACATCAACAAAAACTGTCTAATTTTCTGTGAAGTTTTACTCGATGGCAATATATAAAATTTACTGAATTAGGAAAAATTTAAAAAGAAAAGTCATTTGTGTTCCATAGAATGAGCTAATTGCAAATATATTTAAAAGCTTATCTAATTTCGAAAGGTATATATACAAGATCACGTGTCCCTTATAGTGGCAAAGAAAGGGATTTATAGAAAAGTTTAGATAAGATTAGAATATGTCCAAAGCCATTGAAACAATCTTTCGATGATGAAAAGTTAATAATTAAAGGTCTATATCAATGTATTTATGTGATTGATGATGTTACGAAATCAAATAATGTGTTTTTATTTATTGCAAAATTGTGTGTCCCTCTTTATTGATTTTCCTACATATCTTATGCATGTGAGTATCAATATAATCTAGTTTAGTTCATACTCCATTAGTATTATTATATATTTTATATATTTAGTTTTTTTTAATATTTTAGAATTTTTATTTACTTCGCTAATTTAAAAATTACATAAAAATCATGCGTTGATATTTGTGTTGTTTGTAAAATTAATGACACCAATAACGTGAACTAAATGAGATTGTTACTTATATATGGTGATTATATAAGTTATATAGTGTAATGTTAAAAATTGTAAATTGATTATGTTCATCCTCTTGCGTAGGCGGTAGGTCCACCATTGAATCTAATCTTTCTTTCAAGAGCATTAAATTATATTAATACTCATATATTCAATTATTCTCTTTTAAAAAGATTTGTGAATTTTAAGTTTTTTTTTTTCTTTTGAAAGCATGTCAATTCATTCCCAATATATATTAGAATTAATTAATTGGTAATGGATTGGGGTCCCAATGCAAGTGCAAAGCAAAGATGCCCACTCTCCTAAAGCAAATTTATTTAGGATGTTGATTTGAGTAGCAAATTAAAGAAGACTCAACTTTATAAATTAATTCTTATCAACACTTTTATCACACGCTTGCCTTAAAATTAAATAGTTTGATCTTCTAGTTCCTTGCCATATTGTTGCTTGCTACAAATATTATTTAAAGTATGGGTGGGTGATTTTGAATAGGAAAAAAAATAGTATAAATTCATTTGCTAACAGATTAGCCGGGAAATAGCTATAGGCTATGTAGCCCTCTTATTTTTTAGTAGGATCCTTTTTTTATATTATTAATATAGTAGTATATAATAGTAATACTCCTAGTATGTTGGTAAAAACATAAGTGGCTAGGGGTTCATTTCGGAGTAGACAAAATAATAAATAAAAGATGTCTAAATTTTCCTTTAATTTTTTACAATGATATATGTGAAAGGATTTACTCAAAGTTATAGATGATGGTCGTGACTCTCGGGAAGTAACGAAAGAGCCTATACTTGGTCTTCACTCGTCGATTGATGTTAAGCTGACCTTCTTGTTGTTGCCTTCAACTTCATGACGAGTACTTGTGACTTTGTGTAACACACATGCACCGAGATTCAAATTCTCGATCTATTAGCTGGATGAATAAAGACATTTACCAACTAAGCAATATTTTTGTATATATGTAGAATATTTTTCAAGGAAACCGTTTTATCCAAAAACAAAAAAAAATGATGAACAAACATAAGAGAATATAAACAAAAGGACAACACATATCCTAAATAAATGCATAGATAATCAAAAGGAGAAGTAATTTGATTGGCTACATGGACTTATTTATTTTTGAAAAATACAAATTAAAATTTTGAAGTAATCGTGAAGTTCGATTGGCTATATGGACTTCTTTATTTAAACAAAATACGAATAAAAAATTAATTTAGTTGGGAATCATTTGTGTGTGGATTATAGCGAGAGTGAGGTTGCGATAGGCCGCATCCCAGTTGTCAGAATTGCAATGGCATCTTCATGTTATTCTCTAAATAGAATATTTTACCCTAAAAAAAGTCAATCTATAGTCATGATTCCAAAACTCACATACACTCTATAGTGTATGTAAACTATAATATTTTTGGCTTAATGGAACTCCCATTTTCTCTTAGTGTGACCATTATTTTTAATTAATTGTACTGAGTTTCGAACATCTAATCATTATATCTAGCTACTAAGGGCATATATACTTCGACAGTTCGACAAGTGGAACATCTCGTATGATATGACACAAAATTCACATCTTGAGATGAATTATAAAATTACTACTATCATGCAAGTCATGTTTGACCTAAGTGAAAATGATAGTTATGGGCCCATTAAAAGTACTACTTGGTCCAATAGTAACTGCAAGAATTTTTTTATCATCATGAAATTGGGCTTTCATGGAGGAATTTAACATAGCCCGTTAGGACTTTAGCACATGAAAGATTAGTAATAATATACGTAGGAGTAAAATTTAACTGAAACTTAATTTGGACTAATTGATCTTCGCCTGGTCTAAGACTATTATGAAAATATATACGAGTATAATATATTTAAAAATATTTACAGAGGTTTGTGTTAAAATGACAACACCTCTTAAAGTAACACTGTGACATCATATATCCAGCAATATTATAAACGCTACACAGCAATATTATAAACGCTACACAGCCTGTCTAGCGTATTGGATATTGCTGGACGAGAAAATTCATTGTATAGTGTATTGGATATTGTTGGCCGAGAAAATTTACTCTTGAGCATTTTCTATGATTGTCATATGACAGCTGATTATTCGTCCACATGTAAAAATGATTGGCTAAGAATGGTGGTATGGTGTTAGTTTAAGAGGTGTTGTCATTTTAACGCACCCCTATTAAAAGATTTACAAAGAAACATTAAAATGTTTCAAAGTTTCGAATACAAATATTCAAAAGTGAGTTGAATATTTCTTTGCACCGGAATTTGTACAATCGACTCTCAAAGTTACAAGACTCGCAGCTTCAAAATATATACTGTAGAATATTATCACTAATTATATACTCCCTCCGTCCGCGAATAGGAGTCACGTTTTTCCATTTTAGCCCGTTCGCGAATAAGAGTTCCGGTTCACTTTTTCCATAAATGGTAATAGGGTCTCACCTTCCACTAACTCATTCCACTCACATTTCATTTAAAACTAATATATATAAGTGAGACTCCTATTCCACTAACTTTTTTCCACTCACTTTTCTTAACATTTCTTAAAACCCGTGTCGCCCATGAATGAGACTTCTAATGGCGGACGGAGGGAGTATATTGGAGATAATATTTTTTTGTTTATTAAATGAAAAGTATAAATAACAAATGGTGAATATTTTTTAACTAGATAAAAGGAGAAAATAAAGTAGGAATTTAAAGATGAGATTTTATTTTCCCTAATTTTTTAATACGGAGTAATAAATTTATAGTCAAAGAACACACCTCTGGGGCTCTGGTAATGTTACATAACGACGACGGTAGAAACAAAATTAAGGTCATAAAAATCACACTTTTTTATTAACCGTACAATCAAAATAAACTACAGCCCTAATACAATATTTTGTTGGGGAAAAAAAACAAAAAACAAACAACTACTTCCCTCCACTTGAAAATAAATTTAAAAACACGCGGGAATTAAACCTAATCAACATAAAATTATTATCCTTAGCAGAACTAAATACACAATATTTTTTAAAATAATTCGAGATCAAATCAATTAAATTGACAGTTGATTATCAGAGACATCTTCCTCCATATCCTGCGTTTCTAAACAGTGCTTGCTTTATGTCTTCTGCACCCAAAGCTGCCCTCTTCTTCATATCCTGCAAATCACATAATTACTTAATTGATTTACTTAATCTAAATTATAAATAAATCCAACTATATTGTTATTAAAAAAAATTATATGACGAGAAAACAACAGAAACCATGAATGAACTTCGGTCAAATTCTGGCTCATCCCGCGTCTTAAAAAATCAATCAGAAAATCATAAAGTTTAAATTTCTTCGAAAACATCTAATCGCCTACGTATAATATGTTGTTGATATTTTTTAACCAAATGAATAGATGACCTCGTTCAACTCACTATTTTCCAGTGTCATATCATATACTCCACATTTCGCTAGAAAAGGTCATTACGGATTATTGGGAACAAATCTGAGTTTCGTGGTTATTGATCAGATTGACTTTTACAATAACGAGGCAGATCGAAATTTAATTAAACTTCATAGAGGTCCATCATAAAATATGGATTAAATACATAGAGACTCACTTTTCCTCTCACTAATTAGTTTTAAGAAAAAAACTACTAGGGTTTGATTAATCTTCCTTGTACTTGCACGTAGCAGGTTGCTTTAATGAAAAGGATCGTAAAATTTAACCACATTTGTAAGAAAAAAATAAGTGCATAAATATAGTCGGTCAATTTCTGGCACACAACATGATAATTTGGTTCAGTTACTTGTCGTGTAATGACTTGTTTGGGATAACAAGGTATGGACCGACCTCATCAAATACATCTCATGTAACATACACTATTCACACACAAACAAGGCCACCCACATGTATATGTCCAAATTTATGCTATCTCCAATTCGAATATATAATTTTCCTACGTCATATGCAAAACTAGAATTGAACCAAAAAATTCACATATTTAGCCACAATTATCTCTAAATTAAACAAATACTAGTACTTATTAACCATTTCTCAAGAATATGTAACATACATTTACCTCGGAGCATGAAGCTTGCATTGCGAAATCGTTGAAGCAACTAATAACACAATGTTGAATATCAATGCCCAATGCCTCTAGAGTTGTCACTGTTGATAGCAACAATCCTGGCTTTGCACCACAGCATATCCCAATCCTTGTCTCTGAATCCATCCTTTCCACTTCAAACTACATTGCAACCACTTATTTTTATCATTTTATTTATTCTCACAAATCAAATTAATTAATTAAAATTATATATATACCTTGGGTGAATTTCTGATCAAGATCTCCTCAGGCTTGGGGTTCTTGAATATGCTCAAAAACCCCAATTCATTCCCTCCCAAATTCATTTCTTCTTGCAAATTGTTTATGCTATTAAGCATCTCCTTCATGTAATCTATTGTGTCACCAAGTATAGATGTCCTGTCCATCTTCAAACCATTTAATATATTAAAAAATTAAACATAATTTGGACATTCATAGTAGTAGTATAATTTATTCACCTAGACTTTGCTGTAAAAATAATAAAGTTTGGTCAAATTCTGGCTCTTTCCGCAATTTTCGCATTACATTAATTTGTACATTCATATAAATGTAGAGAAAAATCATAAATTTTGGTCAAATTTTAGTAGCAGAACGCTGGTAGTGAGTTAAATGATGTCGCCTGTTACCTTGCTTATCTTGGGAACGACTGATCGGAGCATGGAGAGGCGGTCGTTGAGGCGCTTGCGGCGCCTTCTCTCGGCCATGAGGTTCTTGGAGGGCTGGCCGTTGTTGAGCTTCTTCATCTTGCTCTTCCTCTGAGTCTCATGGCCAAAGCCGACGTTGAAGCCGGGCTCGGGCTTGAGGGGAGGCCCGACATCCAGCCCGTTTCCGAAGTCGTGGAGGAAGGAGAAGGAGGGGTCTTCGAATTGGGGAGTGGCGGCGTAAGGGAGTGTTTGGGAGTTGAGGTTGGGGTTTGATGAATCGGAGGAGAAACCGGGGGGCGAAAGGTTGTCGTCGCCAAACGGGGCGCTGTAGTAGTAGTGGTGGTCGAGGATGGGGAGAGACAAGTCTTGGAAGCAAGTGTTTGTTGGGATGGAAACATCTTCGAGAATGTTCCAATTGGTGGTGAAGTCTTGATTCATGTTTGTGGTGTTGTTGCAGTGATCCTCCATCTCTCTTAGGCCTAGTAGCTCTTCTAAGAAACCTTGTTGTTCTTTTGAGCACAACTCCATTACTCTCTTAATCTTTTTAGTGATGTGTTGGTTTTCAAGATTTGCATCTTCATGATGCAATATATAGGAAGGTGGGGGTGTGTTGTTGAGAGAGAGAGATGGTAGGGTGAGGTGTAATTCTAATGTCCAAAATTGATGTTAGTATGCATATGATTGATTATATTTTATCTTTTTTTTTTTATAAACTCTACTTGAATTGAGATGTGATTGGTATTAATAATTACTAGAAAAAACTTCCATTTTTTTTTTCTGATTAGTAGTCCGGTTGAGTTTATTAGTTATAAGAAATATAAAGAAAAATTTGGTGGAAAATATAGTGGGACGTGTGTTTTATTTTTATATATTAATTTTAATAAATTACAAGTGAAATGCATAACTTACTAACCATTGATTGAAAAATTGGAGGCTCTTAATTGCAGACGGACTAAAGTAGCAAGCCGAAACTCTTAATCACGGATGAAGGGAGTACTATACTTTTTAGTTGACTTGTGATCAATCTAATACTCCCTCCGTCCCGCTTTAGCAGTTGCATTGACTTTTCTGTCCTCTTTTTGTAAAAATGATAAAAAATAATTAAAGAGGAGAAATGATAAATTAAGAGAGAGAATAATATAGAGAAGAATAATATAGAGAAGAGTCTTATCTAAATTATTGTCTCTCTTACTTTACCATTTCTCCACTTTAACTATTTTTTATCATTTTTACAAAAAGATGACAGAAAAGTCAATGGGACTGCTAAAGCGGGACGACGGAGGGAGTACCTTTCAAATCTTGCAAGTTAAATCAAACTTAGTTTCTAAATGGCGCTGATGTTGATTCAAGGAGAGCCTCAATTCACTTCTGCATCGCAGTGTGTTTAAAACCTCAATCGTGAATAAAAAAATTCGACTTCCAAATCACAACCAATTTCATTAAAATTAAATCTCAGGTATAGAAAAATTATAATTTAATTTCCACTGAAAACCAGGAGATTGGTCAGAAGTGATTGAGAAGATTTGATTTAAATGGCAATTTTTATCGAATTACTAAAATAGAGGGGAACGTGGGTAAAGGGTAATTAAGTGAATGGGATATAATGTCATTATCATGGAAATATGGAGTATCAAACAGAGTAAATATTTAAATTGGAAAGCTTACAACTTTGACCCACTTTTCTGTCTCAACCGAAAAGGATGGACTTGGCATCATAGACCTGTCAGCTAATTTCTAAAATATTTTCAAATTTAATTTTTGTTACCTATGTACTTTGCCCATCTACATGTGCAAAACCAACTTCTACCTCACGTACCATACACGGAAAATCAGCTAGCCTACACGTTATAACAATATATAGATCAATAATTACATGCCACATAAATTTGATTTTTGGGATCAATTTTAAGACATTTAAAATATTTGGCATTGTATAGTACTATCAAATGCCCATGACCAAATGGTATTGTGTCTATGGGTAATTTACTTGCTATGGTTTAGGTATTGTTAAATTTCATGGTTTTGGTGTTTCTTCTTTTCCTACTATTTGATCAATTGGGTTTCATTTTGTTTTCGTGACTTTTTTTAGTTTGTTTGGCTGGTAGATGGTTTGTGATTGTTCGTTTAGTAGACATACAGAAGATACGAGAAAGTTATTCGGGTAGGAGATATATTATACCACAGATGTGTAACACATGACATACAAATAGGTAGTGAAGATATATATCCAACGGATGTGCAATTAGCATGCCAAATATTTATTGTACTCCTTGTGCCCGACCAATCTCTTATATCGACCTGTATTCAATAAATTGTCGTGGTGAAAAGAAAAGTTCGGGCACAGAAAAGAATGAAGTGTGAGCCACTTTCTATTTTTTTGGCTTTGTTCTAAGATTCAACAGAGTTGTTGGCTATGTTTGTTTCTAGCTCATATCTTTCTTATAATTGCCGAAATTTACGTATCTTATAAATTATGATTGTTGCCAAAATACATAACAATTAAATGATATACTAACATTCATACATCTGGCGCTTATTTCACATTTTTTATATTAGGATCGAAACCCAATAGAGATCACACAAATATGTGTTTATTCTATTCTAACGATATGAATATTATTTTCTTAAAATACAATATTTTTATTCCCAACTATATTCTTCCCCAATCAAGCGCAAAGAAGGGGAATTTTTTATTTTATATATATTTAAGGTTTATATATTACTACTACTATTTACTTAATTATTGGCAGCCCACGGAATAAACTCAAAACCGTGGTTTTCTATGGAGCAGTGTTTGTCATGTTGCATTTGTTTGCTAGTTAGGTACGTACCTTTTTTTAATGTGACATATAAATCAGTAAAATGGAGAAAAACAGATATAAGTACACAAGTTTGTTTATGTAAAACTCTTACATAATGAGAAAATCAAATAAAATAGTAGTATAAATAGTAGTCCTCATCATTAGGTTCATCATACTCTTGAAAAGGCTTTATAAAAGGTATGGATTATCCAAAAAGGGAGGGTTATCAAACTCATAAAATAAGTAAGATTTCAACAACAACAAAAAAACTTATTTAAGTGAATCAAACACTTTAAAGTCTTACTTTTGCATTGATTTTTTTTTTTTTAACTTGTGGTCATCAAATCACAATTTAAGGAGATTGTATCGTTTAACATCAATGTCGCTTAAATTTATTTTGACAGTGTCTTGATCTTAGGAGTTGCTAGGGTAAATTGACTAAGTCTCATAGTTTTTAAATTACCTAGATGTTAGAGACCAATTTTTGTTTGGGTAGGCGACGTTCAATCTAGTAATGTGGTTTAGTTTTATATTCTTTCGTGGGCTCTCTCTTTTCTTGCTATTTGTAATCATCAGATGTCAGTTTAAGAAGTTTGTATTGTTTACTATATAAGCGTCTTTAAATTTGTTGTGTGTTGTAAGATCGATATTACTATGGATCTAATATTGTTGAACAATGTTGTGGTTATAGTTTGGTAGTTGGTTTTATATCTTTTGTTAGCTCATGTTGGTCTATTAGTGTATTTTTTATGTTGTTTAGGTATTACTATTATTTGTATTATCACTCTCGTGATGGACTCAACTTATTAGCTTCTAATTTTGAACATTTTTTACTTACAAAAAAAATCAACGATTTTAAAACTAAAGATTATGTACAAGATTTTACCCACGTTTACATAAGTTGTATTACTGCATGTGCATATAGTCTTGGTAAATCACAGGCTAATAAACAGATACAAGACATAGCAAACGATTGGCTAGAATCGATGCATTTGGTGAAGAGAAAATGAATCTAAACTATAGACATGTCATGTCACATTCGACACTCAATGTTCAATGGAGTGAAATTATGGTAACTCGTTCTACATTTAAATAAAAAAAATAAAAACAGTTCGAAGAAAGATGTGTAACACACGTCATTTTATATTCCTAACTCTTCTAAAAGTGTCCAAAACAGTGGAAAAGTCACCCTTCAGCCAATAAAAAAAATTTATTCACCTAGTGGCGGATCCAAGATTTTTCATTCGGGGTGCAATAAATAATTATACCAATGAAGCTTCAAAATCTAACCAAATTTTTTTCTTTTCTATAATTTGTTTTCTCCATCAAAATTTATAATTTTATTGTTATTAAAAACATGCATCAAAAGATAATTGAAAAGATAAATACTAATTATATTTTATGATGAAAAGATATGCAAGAAATGCACGCGCCGCTGGTGGGTTTCGGACTCTGGCTGCTGCATCAAAAGACATGGTTGAATACCGCTAGACCAAGCATGCGAATTGATAATAGGTATATATAAATCCATTATGATGTCAAGATTTGGGGATACACTTGTACCCCTTTCTCCCATGTGGCTCCGGCACTGCCCACGTTATAGCCGCACCTCGCAGTGTTTTAATTGTTGGTATATTTTAATTGGAATAAAACAAAATTAATTGGACAAAAATAAATAGTATGGAATGGAATGAAAAAAATGAATTTATAATAGATATTTTGTAGATAAATATTAAAAAATAATAAAATTAAAAAATTAAAAGAAAATACCGCCGCAGCGGTTGTGCGGCTTGCAATAGACCGCCGCTGCACTGTCGGGTACCCGGCTGTCCTCCATGCGCCGTGGCTCCCCTCCGGCTTGCAATAGATCGTCGCGGCTGCGCCGCGCAACACGGCTGCCACCGTGGCTAGTCTATTGTTGTTATTCTAATATTATACCACATCCGTCCCCAAAAAATAGATAAACTTATATATGACACGGACTTTAATGTGCAATTGGTAAAGTAAGAGAGATTTAAAAAATAAGAAGAGAGAGAGAGAGAGAGAAAAGGTAGTGAGAGTAGTATTAGTAGATCGTGGTGTCCACATTATTAGTGGTATGTAATTGGTAAAATCTTTCCATATTTAGACTTTGCCTAGTTTTGGAGGACAACCGAAAATGATAGAAAACTAGTCTATTTTTTGAAGACGAAGTGAGTATCATTTGTTCCATTATATAGGTATACATACATATCATTTTGAAAATAATCTTATTTTTTATTTTTGAATCTTAATTCTATATAGTTTATTTAATTATTTGTAGTAAGTTTTCCTTTCTGTTAGACAAATCTCATTTTCCTCCAATACACTTCAATCATTATTTATCTATATTCCTTACAGACTAGGCTCATATTTTAAATTGTGTGTAGGATTATAATTTATTAAAAACTTTTCATATTTGAACTTGGTTTAATTTCGAGGAATAACAATAATGATAAAACTATTGTATTTTTTTAGGACACATATAGCTTTGATTTTCACAATTTCAATTCGCAACTCACCGTAATCAGATCGAATTGGGTTTTGCAACTCTACACCATGATTTGAATATTTACAAATTTGGACATTCGCGACTTGGACTCTCGTATAATAATTGCAAATTGTGAGAAAGCTATTTATATTGATATTGACTACAAGTGAATAATACTGTGGTTTAGATAATTTAAAATTTAATGCATTCGTAAAATTCATAACACAATTATTACCATCTTTTTAGCACTTTCAAGGTAAAAGTACACGATTAGTACGTTATGTGTAAGAGATTCTCTTATATATGATCTTCCCACATCAGCTTTTTGTTAATTTCTATGTAGCATGTCACCCATATATCTTTTTGCCCCTACCACATTTAAATTTTAAATTTAAGAATATTTTGCACCTGCTATTATGTGTTTAATTCATTTTTTCCTGTGTTAAAAGTGACTATTTTTATGGTCTAACACACCATTAAACATATCCAAACTCTTATCGAACACACATAATTCAAAATCATATTTTACTAAACAAATATAAGCTCACAAAATCAAAACTTATACCATCATATTTTTATATTTGTAAGATTAAAGTATAAAATTAGTTTTTTTTTAAAATTAGGTTAAGGTTGTTTTGTAGTGTGTTTTGTGATTATTGTTTGAAACTTCTCATTTGGTTTGGAGTTGTTGTAAGAGCACATCTTTTGAACAGGCTTGGCGGATAAAGGTAAGGTGTGTGACCGTGTGCTATACTCTTTTTTGTTTTTCTCAATTCGACAACAACATTTTCTTCTATATTGATTTTGAATTAAACGTTTGATTTTTTTTATATGTACATGTTGGTTTTTGTTAATGTTTCAATTTTAAAGTTCTTCTATATTAATATTGCTTTGATGCTCGCTAATCTATCAAGTGGTCTTCGTCTATTATTTTGGTATTATTCTTTACGACAACCTACTTTTTTCCACTTTTAATGCGGTTAATATTAACTACTACTAGAATTTATTATTTAATGGTTTGCTTACATTTTGTAAAGAGATTTTACTTGGATTCACATGGTTTAGTCTGTCACGTCATGGTTGAGGAATTTTTATCGTTGGAATATGGTACTCCTACTATAAAGCCTTAAGTTTTCTTTACAAGAACATATATAAATATTTTATAAAATTATTATATGTTTCGTCATCTGTCCGTCCCATAAAAATTCATTTCCATTTATGAAAAGCAATCTCCTCAGCTCATGAAAATAAGGATATATCATTTTCGGTTCGTCCCATAAAAATAGTTCATTTCCATTTATGAAATGCTCTCTCCCCAACTCATTATCCATATATACACATCAATTTATTTACAATTTATACTGCTACGATTCACCAATAAACTCTAATAATAATATGAGTCACATTATCCACTAACGCTATTTTTACTATTATTCTCATAATCTCTCTTCTTTTTTCTTTATCAATTATGCATTAATTTTCGTGTTATCCCAAATGTTCCTATTTTTTGGCACAGATGGAGTAATAAATAGTATTGAAACTTTGATACTCATATTGTAATTTTCAATATAACATGATACAATACTAGAAAGTTACGGTATGGTTATAGTATAGGTTCTTGTAAACTGCAGTGTACCAAAACTTCAATATATATCGTATAAATATGATATGTATTGAATTTTCGGTATACCGATAATAGCATATCCGATAAATACACCCGCCAACTAAGTTACCCAATCAATCTTGTTTATCTTCAGACTTTTCTGGAAAGAAAATCCATGAAATCAAGAAAACCTAAACAAGGTATCTAGTTCTCATCAGCTAGATCACAGGTGATCAATATACCAACTTGAGTTTTAAAACAACTTTTTTTAATAAAAAAAATTACACATGAAAACGTACATGTTTGCAGAGATTGGAATTCATGGGCCAATTTGATTATTGATTAACTTTGTCTTTTTTTGCTCCATTGTTTTCTGTGCAACTTCGAAACGACGAATCTCTCGTCATTGTCAATTCTTTATATGATTGAAAAATGATTAAAGCAAAACCATGTTCTAAATAAGTTAATTACCTTCGAGCAGTATAATCTACGTGGTAGTGAAACTATTGGCTAGTTTGGTTTATATATTTCCGGAGTTGATTGTTTCAATTACTCACTCGATTTAATTATCTAAGTGGTTTCTCCCGTGATTATTCTATTAGCTCATAATTTTTGTTTTAAGTTTTTTTCTAAAAAAATGCTGGAGATGAAAATCTCAAAGGTCGAGCTAGTAGCTACCCATGTTAGAAACAATGATTGTTTCGTTTTTTCTAATATTTAGTAGAAATGTGGAAAGTTACGCAAATAGTAGGATTGATTCTCTTCATGGTATTCTTTTCCCATTGATTCTCCTTTTCTTTTTCTATGATCATTAGAGAGATTATCGATTCGTTTAGTTAATTTTATAATTGGGAAATCAAATAATCACACAATGCTCGTCCTTCCAGTTCCTCAATTTTATTTTTCTTTTTTCCTTTAACACGTTTCCAAAATAGATGAAATAGACTTACATACGAGTTATGATCATACTTATTGTAACACCCCGGAATTTAGAACCCTAATTTTAGAGCCCTAGAATTAATTGTTGATGACGTGGAATCAAGAATGCTTTTATGAGATGAGTTTGTGTTGAAAGTTTGAAAAGTCAAACTATTTGATTTAATGATGTGGCATATGATTTACTTATTGATTATGTGACAATTTAATTGTTTAAGGGTGAGTGAGAATATTAGAGAAAATTTCCATAAATACTTGTCACCCTAATCCTCATAATTTTCGAACCCTAGCCCCTTTTTTAAGAGGATTTCTATTTTTCCGGATTTAGTTTAATTCTTGGGATATTTATCCAAATTAAGTTCTAAGAGCCAATTATTTCCTTGTTAAGAGATATAAAAATCGAGCCCCCTTATTTTCCTAGTGATTTTCGAAAATCACCATATTAGAGAAGGAAGGAATTATTTTATGAATCCCTTATTGATTTCCTTCCATACCTAGAATTTAAATATTCTATCAAATCTTTCCATACCTCAAGAGATCTTGCCATACCTTATTTTAGTTATTATTATAAAATTCATTCCCTTATTTAAGAGGCTAAATACACGCCTAGTTTCATTCCCCAATGGGAGGATCCTTTTTATTTATTTAATTTTGCTCCATGATATTTTATTCTACTCCGGAAAAATACCAAATGAAATCTTGGCTAATTAGAAGTCATAATTTTCGAAAACTTCATGCCTTGTGACCTAGTCTATTTTTGTTAATTCTTCTTCCCTACTCCATAATATTTATTTATTTAATTGTGGAGAATAAAATCTTACCAGATATTCTAAAGATCTTTTTGTCTATAAATAAGGAGCCAAGTCCCCAACCCTAGATCATATTTTTCGGCCCCCTCCCACCCCTTCATACTCTCTCAAATTTTTCTTCTACTTTACTCCAATAATTCTTCAACCTTTGAGAAGAATTAGAGTTTGAGCCTCAAGATCCTTGAAGAACCAAGTCTTTTCTTTGATTCTACCGATTGATTTTTCTTCAAAAGGTATTTCTTTTATTTACACCCAAGAATATGTCTTCTTCTTCGTCTCTTTTTTAAAAAAACCGATTAAACGGTGTTCTTGAACCCTCATGCATCCTATTTGAGTGAAGTGGGATGAAGGGAATATGAAAAAATGTATGCATGTGTGTGTTGTGTGCCGTGTGTGTGTGAGTGTGTGTACCGTGATGTGTGTGTTGTGGGTGGTGAAATAGTGGATGAAATACTAATGTGTGATCTAAGTTCGAGATGTAATTAGATTTATATGATGAGTATGAAATAGTTTTCTATTATAATTATGAGACATGAAGGAATAGAATTTATATGACAAGTATGTGACATAGTTTTGCATGATGAATATGTAGTTTTTATGATGAGCATGTGACATAAGAGGATAATTTGTTGTGATGAATATGCGATACTAAGATGAGTCAAGGGAAAGGGAAAAGCGATGAGACATGCATGAGTTAGGAGTTGGAATTAAATCTAATATGTGATTATGTGATTAAAAGGTGAAACCTCGAGTGCGAAGCAGGATAACAAAGGGAAAGAACATTCTTGAAATCTAAGCAGTCAAGGTGGGCTTTACTCTCAAAAACTCTCTTTTATTTTGTCAAAGATAATTATCGGAGCTATAAGGGTGGTTTAACTGTTATGCCATGCCTATGTTTGTTTTATTGTGAGATTGTGTGCCTGATGCCTAGTTTGTGAGTTCGCTCCATTGGGCTATAGGGCTATGGATACGATATACGAATTCGGGTCTGAGTATGGGCCGCAAACCCTATCAGGCTGTGTACACGAGGGGATCGGGAGCCGTCCTAGCTAGTCGGCCGGTCTCGTGGGCGAAAAGCGTGGCCACGCTTTCGTCGCACCATGGAAAGATTGTGATATGTGGTTGTGGAATTTGATGAGAAAAGTGGGGAGTTATTTGATTGGCCAATCTATGAAAATATTTTGTGATACTCGATGATATTTTATTTGATAAATTGTAAAACTCGAGTTCACTTGGTAAGGGTGGCATAACTTATAAAATGTTTTGGCAACGAGCTCACTGAGTATTTCAAAATACTCAGCCCTGCATGTGTTTTCCTTATGTGCAGGTTGAATGACGACGAGCGGTGGCGGGTGTTGAGCATGATAATTAATTAAGATGGATGTTATGAACTTCAAGCGTAGTTGTGTCTTCATACATGGCTATTCTTTCTCTTGGTCGTTTTCCGCTGAGTTTTGATGCACCTTAGAGTCCGTCGTTTTTGGATATTTACATCTTTCCTTCGATTTGAGGCCTTAGACTTTTTCTTGTGATTTTATCTTAAATATTATGTCGTACTATTGAGAATTTGATCGTTATTTATGATACCCCTTTCTCTTTCTCATTCAAGCTTTTAGGCTAAGTTGTCGCTTTAAATACTCTGATAGTTCTTTTAAATCTCTTGGTTAAAATTCTTTAAATGAAACCCTAGCCTTGTTCATTTCTTCGAGTCCGTTGGATAGCAGTTGCCGCATTTATTGTACCCTAGGAGAGCGGGCTGTTACACTTATATTCTTGAATTATTGTAAATGAATCAAAATACGAGCAACGTAATCCAATGGGTGTGATTGAGACATTGAGTGGCATAAAACTCGTCCTTTTTTAATCAAATGTTGAGGGATCGTTGTCTGTCTTTCAATATACCGTTGTTTCACCCTTCAAGTGGCCTACAAATCAGCACATGGGATGGTTATTGGACCCTTTGATCCGAGAATACCCTTGGTCTAATACCAACATATATGAGCAACGTAGATATCGTCAATAAAAAAAACTCATTATGTGTAAAAGTAAACCTTTTTTTGTTATTAGAGCATAATCGGTGATCCTTTTATGTTATTTTATTTTTTAGAAGAAAAAAAAAACCTCACATTACAATCGGTAAGGATTCAATGCCTACAAACAAAATTTTTTAAATTTAAATTTAGAACATTGAGACAATGTATAAGAGATATTGTAATCTAAGTTGGTGTTTGGTTTCCTAGATAAAATAGTACAAAGACATAATCTACGATTAAATTATCACGTGATTATCCATTTAGGATTGAATAGTAAAATTCAATCTTATGAACCAAACACACACATATTTAATTTTGATATATAATCTTGCAGACCAATCTAACGACCTCTAATAGAGTTAATTAATTTATTCAGGTATGCGTATGTAATATTTACACCCGTCACTAAATTAAAATAAAATCTTTGTCATTCAATTATTATAATAGGGGAATTATATATCTGTACGGCTTAGTGTAATATCTAGATGAATATTTCATTACCAAAATTAAAATTCCCACCAACTCTAAAGTGAACCAATTAAGTTAGAAAACAGTATCACTGGAATTATTATTTTCAAGAAAAGCTGTTCGACCTTTTTAAAGAATTGGCAACAAATAATATTTATATTATTTAGAAATCATTCTCAATTCCCCACCTGCAATATTATAATGAAGAATGTTGAAAGGTTTTTAAATTATTGTTTTATACAGACAGTACTTTTTTTCCGGATATTTAATTGTATTGTTTATTATGGTGACTTCCCTTTAATGTTAGTCAATTTTATATGAAAGAATTAACTAAAAAGTATAGTTAGTAGAAAAATTACAAGATAAAAAGAGAAAGAACATATCAGAATCCCTATCTCTCTATCGTCCAAGCCTTCACTCCATCATCATTCTATTTCTCTTCCTACTTAAGTATTATGTTAAATAGTCGTGATACGGTCATGGAAGTCGTGCGTCAAGGATTTCAACTACAGCTGGATTCAACCAGAAACCGTCCTATCAAGATGATATCCGAAATCTATGAAACTACCACCATCGTCTTCGTCTTGGAAACAGCTTCGCGTGGGTATCTTGCACATCTCAATCGGAGTCCGAATGAGAGAGTTATGGCGGTTTTACAGAAGTCGAGCAGAACTGGCGAGGGAGTGCAGAGAGAACACCCGGGCAGGTGTTTTGCACCCTGCAATTCACCCGACCGGGTGAATCACCCGAGACATAGTTTTTTAGGGCCTTTTTTCCACATTTTGGGCCCTTAGTATAAATACCTTTTGGTGTCATTTTCATTCTAGATTAAGATTGTGATTGAAGTTATCTCCCTAGTGGGTTTTTCCTCTTTGAGGAATGTATCCAATTCCTTCCTTGAAGGTTGCTTGTCTCAATTTCATAGATTGATTCAAGTAGAGGTATGCATCAATGGGGTGTATCCATTGAGTAGTGGAGCTAAGGGGTGATAGAGCTATTGAAAGTTGTCTAGGGTTGGTTCCATTCTTTTGGTCAAGGTCCTATGGTCATAACTCTTTTATCTCATCATTATACACATGCTTTCCATTCCTAATCTTCCATCAATTCTTGTTTAGATTCATTTTTTGTTGGTTGGATCTTTTATTATCTTTTGTTTTTTTTTGAGAAATTGAAAATAGCATCACAAAAATAGTTAGATCAAGCATCATCAATGGGTAAATCTTTGGGAAATGGATCATAAAATACATGGATTCTTATCAAGTCGGTAAGACGTTTTTCCTCCAATTAATATACTTCTACGTCTCAGTTTAAGAGTCACATTTTGCCATTTAAGTCCGTCCCAGTTTAAGAGTCACATTTAGAATCTAACATATTTGGATATAAAATTTAACCTCATTGTTGATGAAATTTACACTCAAATGCCATTACTTTCATAAAAATAAACAAAACAAAATCCTAAACACACAAAAAGTCAAAAGGGTCTCACTTTCCACTATCTCACTTCAATTATTACACACTCCAACAATCACTATCTCACTAAATCTTACTTAATCTTACTTTTTAAAGTGGGACGGATAGAGTATTAAAAGTCCAAGTCATCATGACTACATGGTCATTAAACGGAACCATTATTGAATTGATTATAAAAAAGAAAAAAATTACTAGCTAGAAAAGTATAAATTTTAAATTTGTGACTGGAATCTTTATATATCCAAAATGAGTGCTTCAGTAAAGAATTTCTTCAATTAAAATTCATAAGAGTATATGATGGACCAAGTCCAGTGTTTTACATAATAATGTGTTGAGTGTACTGTCTAAAGTCATAGTAGCATTTGAAAATGAACACGGGTAAATTTGATATATCATTTTTATAGAATACTTGTTTTGGAAATAATATTAATTTTTTACCAATAAAATATTTATTAAATAGAGAAAATGTAATCGGTGCCATGCATGGAAGATATATCCAAAATAATAATGTAATGGACGCTTAAAAACCTAATGAGTTTAATAAATCAGTTACTATTATTTTAAAAATCACCCATACAAATTTCCATGTATAATTTATTACATCCATACTAGCATTTACTTAATTTTTAACTATAGTTTAGAACTTCCTCGGTCCCACCTCAAGTAATTAATAGTAGACTAATGTATTTTTAGCAAGAGATTTAAAGAAATGATATTTCAAACTAATTAACATGGTTTTGGAAGGCCTTCTACTATTATATTAAATGCAAATTTCACAGTAATGGCAACATGAGATATATATTAGCGAAAAGAAGGAATAACATGCTCAGATTTCACAATGAAATTGTTTTAGTTAGTAGTATCTCATATTTCACCTTCAATATTAAGAGCACGACCTACAATCTTCAATATTAAGCACACGACCTACATAGTTTTGTAATAAAAAGGAAATTAATAAATTATATCATAGGCACAATAAGGAGAGAGTAAGGATTTATCAACTTTTTCCCTACTTTACAAATTGTAGAAATTATTAGAAATGGTTGACCCACACATTTTTTAAATTCCAACCGAACATTTTTTTTCTGCATCCGCTACTGCTTACAGCCACAATCCTCCGGCTTGCTTGAGCAATGGCTTGAGCTCCTCCCTGATGAGCGTGGCAATAACCCGCTCGATCCCACCAAACCACCGGCCCCCAACGAACACGGCCGGCAACTGCATCAGCACCCCGCCACCCGACTCCCCCAAATGACGAGCCAGCTCATCGACGTGCCTCTCCTCCACCTCGCACACGTCCGGATTGGCGCCGACAGACTGGAGCAGGCGCCTCACAACGAAGCTCATGCAGCAGCCTCGTCGTGCCACCACTACCACGGGGCTCTCCTCCACCATGCTCTTGCACTCGGCCGCTCCGGCGGCGGAGGAGGAGAGCTGCCGTTGCATATTCTTGAATTCTTGACCTATTGACATGTTGGATGCAAATTGAGTTGCATGCGTCATTGGTTATAAATAATTGGGTAAATGCTCCTATGTCCTAGCTATTAAATTCTATGTACTTGTTGTTGTGGCATATTTTATATCTACTCGTTTAAATATATTGATTTTACAACACATCAATTTTGGATCCACGTATACATAAGTAAAAGGGCTGAAACTTTATAGCACCAAAGAAAAAAATTTAACCTAATAAACCAAGTAATTAATGTTATGCTTGTGAAATAAATATGGAAGTTGAGGTTGAGAAGAAAATCATTTTTTTAATCTAATTAGTGGACCAGGTAATTAATGTAGTTGTAAATTGATGGAAAAAATAAAATACGAAGTTTTGTCACATTTTGATTTATTGCAATTTTGAAAATTAAATAGAAAAACCATAAAGTTTAGATTTATTCACAATGGAGTATTATATGGTGATTTTTTTATGAAATTGTATCATATGACAGCTGAAAAATCATATGTAAATGTCACCACCGATTAATTAAACAATGTTGTTTATTCATAAAGAAAACGACATTATTTGGTTGAAAATAGGAACAATATATTACACATGGACTATCAGGATATTCGAGAATAAATCTAAACATCATGGTTTTTTTATCTGATTTTCAAAATTGTAAGATCGATCAGGATTTGACATATTTTTACAATGTTTCTGTTTTGACAAAACACACTTTTAGGTCCTTATGCTTTTATCATAACTTTCATAAAATTCTTGTACAATTTTTTCGTTTTAATATGTCTTTACACTTTTATCACAATTTTCAATGGATCTTGTACAATTTTTTCATGTTCGAAGAGAGTCCCTTTACTTTTATCTTGGATAACATATAATCCATATAAAATGAGATTTAAGGAACATTTTAACTTTCCATTATTTAACTTAACCTAGTCTAAAAAGAAATATTTTTAACTAAAAAATTTCACTAAGTTGGAGAAAATATAAAATCTATAACCTTTGTGATTGATCGAAGCATTTAGAGAAGAACATGCAAATTTTCAATTGACGATTTTTATTTTAAAAAATATATATAGCATGCTTGCATTAATTTATACTGAAGTATAAGTTTGACTGAATATTAATAATCATAGGCTAAGTTAAATAATGGAAAATTAAAAAGTTCTTTAAGTTTTAGTAAAAAGAGATGGTATGTTATCCAAGATAAAAGTAAAAGGAACCTACTAAAATGATAAATTGTACCGATTCAATGAAAATTATGATAAAAATATAATGACCTAAATAAATTTACGAAGACTTCATAAAAGTTATGATAAAAATATAAGGACCTATACTAAGTAAAAAAAAAAAAATTGTACGAAGAACTATTAAAAATTAGAATAAAAGTATAAGTACGTGTTTGCTATTTTCTTAATTTACCCTTAATATTCAATTGATGAAGTGGAATACGTATAACTTTTTAAGGAATAAGATGGATAATATTTAATGATGTGGTAACGTATACACGCTTTAATTCATTTGCCACGTAGTCGTAGTCGTTGGCATACGCATTAAATTATTAGTAATATTATTTTTGTTTAATTTTGAATCGTCATAAGTTGTATTTCCTTCATTCGTTATTAAGAATCTCATTTCTTAGCTATACGAATTTAAAGAAATATGAAGAAAATGTGTGGAAAAAAGTTAGTGAAATATAGTTCCCACCTACGTATATTTGGATTGGAAAAAGTTATTGCTTTTTCTAAAGTTAATAAGCAAATACTGTGTGACAATGAGAATGGACCACCTTAATGAAATGAATGGACTATGTTCAAATTTTATTATTAAATTTATTTTTAACGTCTTTAAATTAATTAGGCCTTTTATTGTTGTATTCAAACATTTAATTTAAAGTAACAACTAGAATTTTCATTTGACGTTTCTTTTCATTTTGACATTTCTTTTTTTAATTTGGTAGCTATGATAATTATTTCAGTTGTAAATACCATCGAACCAACGCAAGACTTTTTGCTTCTTTCCAATTAATCTTCGTTCCTACCTTTTTGTTACTTTGTTATATAGAATACGTTTTAATTGAAAACTTATCGTTTGTCTTCAATAATTTATTACCTTTATCGTTTGTTTTAAATTCTAGAACTAGCTAATATCCCCCAGCGAATAATATATTTTACGGAGTATTATTATCTTTCAGTTTCGATTTAAGGGAAATTTGAATCAGGAAAAGTTCTAGAATTAATAGAAAAATTTGTATTGGGCACAAACTTCATAACTATATATAAAGAAATGATAGTTGATTATATTATACATGATATTATGGTCAATTTATCTTTTATTATCACTTTATCAGAAGTACATATAGTCCTATAAATACTACTCCAATACAATAAAGTTTGGTAAATGAGTTATATATATGCTATTTTTGTCCTTTAAAGCAATATTTAATATTATCATGCTCAAGCTATTTTCCGGGCCAACCGTATTAAGTTTCTAACTATTTGAATTAAGGTAATTGCAGTTGAGGTAATCCATGAATTTTGGGCTAAATTGGCTTCCAATACGAAGTTCATTATGAGCTCATTAACATTTTTTTACAATATGTTTGACATTTATAGGATGATGAACCTTAACATGGAATTTTCTAAAATAAACTGAAAAATGAACATCGTGTTACCCAAACAATAACCTCTGTGTTATAGTTCTATGTTTCACATTTAAAATTAACTTTGCATACATATAACACAACCATGCTACAACGAGTGCTTTTATTTATAAATTACTACCCCTATCCCATTAAAAATGGGATGTTTTTCTTTTTTAATTGTCTCAATAAAAATGAAATATTCTAAAAAAAGAAACAACATCATTTCTATTTTTACATCTTTTGTACTTTATACTCTCTTCATTATTTGATAAAATAACAATGCATAAAATTCTTGTAAAAAAGCTAAATATTATAAAATTATTGGGATGGATGGTGTACAATTTACTAAATAATTTAAATTAGAATAATACTAGAATTTTATATATGGAGTACGTAGGGGAGTGAAGAATATGCTAGCTGTTTTTAATCATGCTGTGTAGTTAGCAATTACTCCTTCCATCCTATAGTAGATGTCACACTTGGGGACTGACACGGGATTTTAGAAAGTGTTATTTTGTGTGTTAAGTGAAAAGAGAAAATAATATATTTATATTAATGTGAGAGGGAATTTTTTCCAAAAAAGAAAATGTGATATCTTCTGTGGACAAACTAAAAAGGAAAGTGTGACATCTATTATGAGACGGAGGGAGTACTGTGTAATAATATTGTATTATAGTCTCTCTGTCCGCGAATAAGAGTCCAATTTTTTCATTTTGGTTCGTTAGCAAATATAAGTTCCGGTTCATAATTACCAATTTACTATAAATGGTAAAAAGACATCACATTCCACCAACTCATTTAACTCACATATTATTTAAAATTAATACTATTATATAAGTAAGACTCATATTCTACTATTTTTTTTCTATTCACTTTTTTTAATATATAGTAGTATTTCTTAAAATCTTTGCGGGAAGTAAATGGGATTCCTATGTTCTGAGTATTCATTAAATTTTTTCCACATGATGATAGGTACGTGACCTTTGCTTTGTCTAAATTGTCAGTTTTTGGATGAAAACTGGGACTATATATCAATGTAGTCACCTAATACAAAAATCTGGACCCAACGATTGTAAGATACTCTATCCATTTCAGGGAAGATTAACATCTTCCTTAAATAGCACGGGAATTTATGCAACTTTATTTTAAATGTGAAATGAAAAGTAAAGTAAGAAAAGATGAATAAATATTTCTATTTTTAATAATAAGTCATCTTAACTAAGACAAACCAAAAAAGAAATTGGGTCATATTAAATAGAACGGAGGGAGTACCATATTTTGCATGTGGTGTTTAATGCATAGTAATTAATACTCGCATAGCTTCCCACGTCATATATGACTTAGTGTTAAAAAGGGTAGTGATAGAATGCAAACTTATATATTGTACAAACTCAAAACTTATCAACACAACTCCAACACTGTTTCAATACAATATCAATACAGTGTAAAATTTCAAGATTTTAATGTCAACACAATATCAACACATCATCAATCATGACTACCGTTGAAATTCTGTTGACATTTTCCTGTTGATACTTTTTTGTGATCTGTTGACATTTTTCAATGGTCCAGATCATAGTTTTGAGTTTGTACAATATTTAGAGTTTTCATTTGATCACATTCCGTGTTAAAAAAATTAAATTTCCAACTTTTTCAGTTGGATATACTTTGTGCATTATAATCTTTGTTGAAAAAAAATTAAATTTCTCCAACTTCTTCAATTGGATACACTTTATGCATTATAATCTTATGGGTGTAATCTAATGATATCTAGCTTAATGGGATAACTTTGATAATTAATCAACATATTAAAATTTAAAATGTCAACATCATGAGTCCACGATATAAGTATATCAGCATAAATTTAGATTGACATTTATACTTAAATGTCAACATAAAGACAAAGTATGTCAATCTAAATCAATGTTGACATACTCATGTCACTATATTGGCATTATTGTATAATGTGTTGATTAGTTATCAATGTTATCACATTTTTAATATAGAACAATGCCACCAAAATAGTAAGACTTGGATTAATTCCCCTCTCAGTTAGGTCTGTAAATTCGGGTACCTGATCCGAAATTTCAAAAATATCATACCAAATATCCGATCCGTATGCGAATTCGGGTACCCTAATATCTGATGCGGGTACCCGAACTCGACTAATAGGGTACCTTTAAACCCAAAATTAATATATTTCAAATTTATTCTATTTATATAACTTATATTGTGGTTAGAATAGAAGTTCTTAAAAGTTCAAACTTCAAAATAATTTTTTTTTCATAAATCGAAACTCAAAAGAGATTAGAATAAACTTTTTAAATAAACATGTAAATAAATTGTGAAAGCATAATTATATATTGAAAAGATAACAAGAAATAACATAAATAAAGCAACATGATATTTAGTTAAAACAGTGCACAAAAGTAAAGAAGTACTAATGATTTAAAGTTTAGATAATAGAATTAATAAAATGTAAGAGCAATCAAACATAATCCAAATACTAGTAAACTACGAACTTTATAACCCAAAAACTAAGATTCATTGCATTTAATTCATAATTCATATTCATCTTAGGTACTTGGGATTACGATATTAATCAGGTACCCAAATACGAGTTTCGGATGCCCTAATTAAACCTCAAAAATCCTAACATCAACTACCAAACTCATATCCGAACCTATAATTTTTGGTTTTGGATAGCCCAAACCTGTCGGGTACTGGGTCAGAATCGTGTATATCCGAAACCCGAGAACTAAATTTGCACCCCTGCTTTCAATCAAGAAATAAAAATAGAGTATTAATTCTATCAATAGTATCATAACTATATGGGGGGGGGGGGTTGTTTACATTTCACAAAATGTAATTGACATACTTCGAGCTATTTTGGAACATATGGAGTATACTGCAAGCTAGTTTTTAATAAAATGATTTCTGTACTTTATTTTACCAAATTTCAAGTTCCTAGTAGCTGTTTGATTTGAAAAATAGCTTATATTAAGTGTTATTTGAAAATAGCAATATAATATGTAGCTGTTTGATTTGGCCCTTATTCATTGTGTCACATATCATTTTCAAAAACATTTGATAAAACGATGCTTTAATACCATTTTAATTATGAAGCCTAGCTAGGATAAGTTTTGGAACATTAAAAAATGACTAAAAGACTAATTTAATTAATAGGACAGAAAACTAGTAGCTAGTATATTATTCCATTTATATACATATTAGAGATTGTATCATGTAATTAAATTAAGAGAAGGAGTACAATTAATTATAGGCATGTACTAGTATAACAACTAATTTTAAAGTTACAATGTACATCCAACCTGATGTTGCCATATGGCACAAAAAATGCAATATTGTAAACACTAAAATGCAATATATATTTGTAGAAGTTATAAATGAATTTCGGCAGATTGTATTTTTGTTATATGCAGATTGCATTTTTTATTGTTGAGTTTTGCATTTTAGATATTAACTGTTTAATTTGCATTTTATATATAGACAGATTGCATTTATATATGTGAAAATGCAAAACTTAACAATATAAAATGCAATTTAAGTGAAAATGCAAAACTCAACACTATAAAATGCAATTTACCTACAACTAAAATGCAATCTGCAGAAATACATATACAACTAGATTGCATTTTTGTGTTTAAAATATTGCATGTTTTGTGCCACATGGCATCACCATATTGGATGTACGCTGTGACTCTAAATAAGGGGGCACCCTAGTGCACCCCTTAATTATATTACATATATAATTTATATCGAATTAAATTACGACAATAAAAATAATTATAATCAAGTCTCGCCTGTTCGATTTAAATGTATCAAACTCGCTTAATGTGGTATACTAAGTAGTGCTTTAGCCTTGCACCACATTAGTAGTTACTCCATCCGTTCCACTTCAGGAGTCTTATTTGAGTTTGGCACAAGTTTTAAGAATGTAGAGGAAAGTTGGTGAAATAAGATTGTGCAATATGAGTCCTACTTTTATGTATTACTATTACTTTTATAATAAAATGTGAGTGGAAAAAGGGTTATTAGTGGAATGTGAAGCATAATACTATTTACGAAATATTCCAATCGGAATTTCTAAAATGGGATACATAAAAATAATAAATTGAGACTCTTAAAATGAGACCAGGAAAGTACTATATATATTTATTTATCTGAATTAAGGTCATTTATGCATATTGAATTGATTTCAATTGCATGCATGCACATAAAATATGCTCTGACAAAATTAAAATAATAATAATAATAGAAGTTTAAATTATTACTACTATATATAGAGTTGTAGAGGGAGGGGTATACGTAGTTATAACAACATCAAATTACTTGATACAAATAAAATACTATAGTGCAACTAATATGGGCAATAAAGCTACATTAGGTTTCTCAATAAATCTCTTTAATTGGCATGTGCGGAAATTGATGTGGCTAAAGTTCCTTGGTCGAGTCTAAGGCTATAATTATGGACCATCCCTTGGTTAGTAAAAATATTAAATATGCAATTATCTATAGTTGGTTTGTGTGTTGATGAGTTTTAAATACTCAAGGATAAAAATACTTAAATATCACTCATATCCTATTAAAAAATTAAAAAAATGTATGCTACCACTTTCAATACAGTATAATATCTTACTGATTGATATAGTATTTGGAGTTTGGATCCTTTCTTTTGGACACAAAGAAAAATATATTATTTGTTAAAATATACTCCCTCCGTTGCATTAGAGTTTGGAGCATTTCTTTTGTACATGAAGAATAAGCAATACATAAAGTGTAAAAAGCTAAGAAGGGTGAGATTGAGAATAAAATAGGGGAGAAAGTAATTAAGTAAGTGAGATAAATATATTAATTTTATCGAAAAAGAAAATGTGCCAATTCTAATGAAACATCCTAGGATATGTTCCAACACTCATGAAACAGATGTAGTACATAACTTATAGGGAATATTACCAATTAAATCACAACTTTTGGTTGACTTTTAGGTAATTCCACCACTTACAAAGTTAGCTAATTAAATCATTATTTATCACACTTTCACAATTGTCACGAGAAAAAATTCCCTAATCTAGACATACCAAGGTGGAAAGATGATGTGGTGTATCCCATCTATAATATATTGACAAATGTAAATGTACATTGCTCAACTTCCAGCTGGAAATTACACCTCCACACATGCTAGTTGTCAAAAAAATGTAATATGAAAAGTATAAATATTTCATATATAACTTACATAACCATATCATTCTTGCAAAATATATTTACGCCACATCTTCCATCTTCTTCAAATCAATTAAAAAAAAATCTTCACTGCAATCAATGGATTTCAAAGAACGCCATTTTTTTTTCACAAATACAAGTATATATATATATATAGTTGTGATCAATGTCGAACCAATTTTAAAGACCGAACTAGAGACCAAATCTTGTCACCCATTTTCATAATCTGATCTTGACTTAGTATAATCTTGTGGTCAAATTTAATTTACCAATATTTTATTATTTTATTCACAAAATAATAGCTGAAGGGTATTAATGGAAAGTAGCATGTTATTTTCCATACAACGTGATTATCTGCAACGATTTTTTCACGATCTTAAATCTCTATCTTCACCTCTCCATATTCCTCAAATTGTGTTGCAATCTTCATCAAATCGTGATTCATCTCTGAATATAAAGCTTGAGATATCTGCACAACGAAGCCCGACACGAAGAAGTTTAATTTGTCCGATTACTTTCTGCGTGGGTAATTCTGATTTTCTTTTGAAGCTTAGTTCTGAACTTTCATGGCGAATTCAACATCCCAGAGCATGGATGGTGTGAAAATTGACAACATGTTGATGGATTTGAAACCACACCCACTCATTCGGCGGTTGAAGAAATGGATCACTCCTACGACCAATGATGAAGAAAGTAACGCTTCAATTGTGGATGATCTACAATATCAGATGACACTTTTTTTTAAACAGATATTCACATAAGCTAGAAGAAGAGGACAACTCATTCGATGGTTCAT